>NC_141764.1:19593756-19896256 GCF_982258835.1 Parasteatoda tepidariorum | reverse complement strand
CTCTATTCTGAAAAAAAAATTTATAAATATAAAATAGTATCCCTTACCTGAAGGGGATGTAGGAGGTGTTGGAGAACTGGGAGGTGCTGGAGAACTGGACTGAGTGATCGGGGTGCTTGATCGGTCAGAAGTAGAAGGTGAGGATCCAGGAGATGGTGCTGATCCAGGGGATGGTGTCGGTCCAAGTGAGGATGTCGGTCCAAAAGAGGATGTGGAATCAGGAGAGGATCCAGAAGATGGTCCAGGAGAGGGTGAGGATCCAGGATAGGGTGTGGAATCAGTGGAGGATGCAGGTCCAGGTGAGGGGGCGGAATCAGGACAGGGTGCAGCAGAGGGTGCCGGTGCAGCAGATGGGGCTGGTCCAGATGCTGAATTATTCGCCATAACGTTCACCAAAAGTGCTGCATGGAGCGACAATCTTCGGTTTTCCCTCTCACTCTGCTCTAGTCGCTCGAGTAAGGATCGCTGTATGGAAATGAAAGATTTATGAATTATTTGACAAGCATTCCACTTAAATTAGAATAAAGTAAAAACTTTTGAATGAGTAATAAACAGTTCTGAAAACTGCGTTGAAAAGTAGGATGTTCTTATTTTATCTTCTTTCTTATTTTATCATATTTGACTGCAAGCAAATTATCATTTAACAGCGATAATACTATCCGATAAAACATGTAAATATTAAAATGTTGAAATGTTTGACCATTTTCCCTAATTGGAACCACGTTTTCGAGATATTTGCCATGAGATACTTTCCAAAAATCTATCGCAAGAAAGTGCGTTCATTCAAAGAAAGTATATTTCTTGTCTTATTATCTAACTTGAAGTAAAAACTTTTTTTACTATTATATTGTACCTAACTTATGTATTTAACGATCTTCAAAGTCATTCATTTAATTTTCTAGGTATCATTAAATGGGCTTGTATCATTCAGTGAGTGGTAAACAAAATAAGCTACAATTTCCACTGGCATCCTCCCCGAGCCAGTCATTCCAACTACATGGTGTAAACTGTAAAGGAAGAGTAAATGTAGAGGTAAGTGTCCTTGATATCATCACGTGATAGGATGAATGCTTCGTAGATCGGATCTGTATTCCACATAAATTATGGTAACATTTTTTCAAATTTCATATGGCAATAGACAAATTGCTGGCAGTAAGAATAATCTTTTAATATACGACAATGTATATTTAATCTAAATAACACTACACAACAATTGAAAAATTCCACATCCGTGATAAAAAATACTCTATTCATCACTAGCAATTAATATTTTTAAAACACTATTTGATCTTTTTTTTATAAAGATATTTTACAAAAATAATTGTTTTTAAAATATATTTGGTAAAAAGTATCAAAACACCCTTATGCAACGGGCTTGTAGAAGCATATTTTAACCCTCCAAACGTTAAGGATAAAATCGCACTGAACTTTTTCTTGCTACGCTCTATTTTTCTCATTCAATGACACATAAAAACTAGTTTTTTCATTCAAAAAAGCCAGCTTCTGAGAGTTTGACATCTGAGCGTTAGTCCTGTCCTTTTGCCTCGTCGGTATCCTGCATCATCGATGACAGTCTGTACACGTCTTGACAACCTGCACTGTATGATTTGGCTGTGTTCTAATTCTCCTTAAGGATATTAAATTAGGGTCCTGAGAAAATCATTCCAGTTTTTGAAAACCTATTTTGACAAGTTGCAAGTCTCTTGAAGTCCTCCACGATTGCAAATGTCTCCCTATACTTTATCCATGAGTTTCCTTGTCTTTGGGTTGGACTAAAAATGACAAGGCAATGGAGATGAATATTAGATGTCGTAAACCCAAAATTAAGTCAACTGTTCAACGGCGGTTATAAAGTTTCAAATCTCGAGTTGTGGTAGCTTAGGAGATAGAGCGCTCACCTCTCAATGGAGAGAACCGAGTTCGATCCTAAGCCATGGCTGGTCGATACAAGTTCCTCAAACGGCTACCACCGACCCCAGTCCTTACATAAAAATATCCTCAGTTGCAGACGGATCATTGGTTAGATTCCCCTTGCCGTTAGACTAACCGAGGATGATTTTCGTGGCTTTCCTTTCCACGTAACGCAAATGTGGATTAGTTCCGCCAAGAGGAACTCCAACAAAGCAAAATTTCTCCCTATACTTGATCCTGGGGTTCCCTTATCTTCTGGATTGGGTTCAAAATTGCAAGGCTACGGAAATGATAATAGGTAGGCGTTAAATCAAAATTGGGTTGGCTGTTCAACGACGGTTTCAAAATAAAATAAAACTGGAAGTCTCAATGTTTGAATGAAGCCAGTTGGAAGAGAAATGGGCTAAAATTGAAACACATAGTTAGGAAAGAATATCCACGCCTATATCAGAATCCAACCACATGGAACTAAGGGACCCATGTAAATCAAACCATGAAAAATACACTCTTAATAATTTAAGTGGAATGTCTGAATCCGGTTGTCTCCTGACAGTGATTATATTTTTAAGTTTAACAAAACTTATAGTTTCTATAAAATGCAAAAGTTCTTACGTTGGCTGCTTCTAGTGAAGACAGAGAACTCCTCAACTGCGAATTTTCAGCAGAAAGACGCTGGAAGAAAAATTTAAAAAATATATGTATAAATAATTACATAAGAATTCATACATAAAATTCGTGCCCATGAAACATAAACACGCACCCCTCTCCCTAAAATAAAATAAAAATTGTACTTCGAGCAAATAAAGTTACATTTATTACTTAAAAAATTCTTACATTTTGCTCTAAATCGCAAAAATGGTATGTAACATGGGTGAGCATATCAAATCGTTCCACAAACAAAATCTGTCTAAAAAACAAATAAAATAACAAGTTTACTTTTTAGAAAGAATTTTTTAATATTACTCTTTATAATTTACACGCATTAGCGCCAAACTGTATCCTTTGGACAAGGCTTTTGATTTTTCTCTACTCATGGCAGGACATAATCGAGTCAGAAAATTGCTAAACACAAACAAAATGAATAACTTATTTCTTTGACTCAATGATATTGCCAGTTCAAATTTTTCAAACATAACTTAAATTTAGTTTCAAAACTTATGTTTAACATTCAAAACTTTCAAACATTCAAAACTCATATTTAGTTTTGAAAAAAAAAGCAATAAATAGATAAACATCTAGGGAATTGTTTGAGTTCCTTCTAGGATTCTTTACTGGTAAAAATTTTCTCGATTGGATACATAGACTAAAAATATAAGTAGACTGTTTCTGCAATAAAATTACACACACACTTCGAAATCAGCACTTGTCTGATTTATTCCCTAAGCAGTTGACGGAAAAGGAGGAACGGTAAGCAATGTTTGCTACTTATGTTCGTTATGCTATGTACTTATGTTCACCGATAACAGTAGATTGGGGAAAAAAAATTTCGACGTCATAAAATGTTTTTTGAGGTAGACTCATCATCTATTTTTGGAACAAAGAGCTAACATAAGCACAATACTAACATAACGTTAACTTGCGAACTTGTTTGCTCCAATATTGCTTGATAGGTCAGCTCTGATAGTATAGGAGACTTATTGAAGTAAAACCTGGAATTTCACATTTTCCTCGTGAAACGATATTAAAGACAAATGTTGGCTACCCTTAGAGACAAAATTACTTTAAAAAAAAAAAAAAATTAAGAATAAAATAAATATTTACAACATTAATTATTCAGCTTTTATTCGTAAAGTTTACCACTAGCGTTTAACAAGCTAACAAACGCTTTGGAAATTTTGAGCAAAGCTTAAAAACTGTCTAATAAATAATTCGCGACTTTAAAATTAAATAACATTTCTAATAATATTTTATGTACTTATTCAATGAAAATAATAAGGCATGTTTTTGACGTATGAGACAGTGATAATCAAACCAAAAATATAAAACTATAATAATCAAAACTAGCTATTTAAAAAAACAAATATAAAAATAAGTAAAAAACATTGGTTAAGAAAAAAATAATTCAGTGCACAGAATGAATTAACAAACATTAGAAAATGTATGAATTATTTATAAATAGATTCTAATATAAAGACCTTTCCACCACCGTATTACAAAGACTAATTAAATTGAATGAATAATTTCCACTTATAATAAAATTAATAAATTAAAGACGAAATAATATTTTAAATTTAATTTAATATGCATATTAGTTTATTTTAAATTGATTTATACATTTTTAAATGACTTAATATTACAGATATTTTAGAGTAGCAATGTTTAATTTATCGTAATTTTTACAAATTTCGATTTAGTAGCGTTAAAATTTTTGTTTCATTCATCTATCTCTAAATTTTATTTTATTATATTCGATAATTATTTACTGATTTAAGACGTGTGATTTCGTGTTTGGCTCATTAGCTATATTAACCCGAATATCTTTGTCTTTCATGCAGTTTTTTAATGTTCTTTTGTGGGTGACCTACTTGCTGGGACCTTTGTCTAGTTTTGGCAAGACCATTTCTGCGTCCTTTCATGCTGGTAGTACTAAAAAAAATTTCTTCCCGAAACTTAGTTTTGAATGTAATATATTTGTTAATTCATTTATGTCTTATTTTTTTTTAATTAAAAAAAATTTAGCTGTGTTCTTTGTATAATTTCTGTCAATTAATTGTGGTCTTTTTTAATATTTAGCGCAAGGTCCTCCGATGCTTCTTCTATCATCAAAATAAAATTATTCATCAAAATCTTGGTTAAAGAATACTGTTTTATCCTAGCCATGTAGGTGAATATAATTGTTTCTAAAACTTAAGCAAAAAGATTTTATGGGGCATTTTTCACCTCTTGCAAAACTGACTAGTATTTAGTAAAATAAATGTTTCGAATTTCAGAATTAGAAAAATTTCGAATTTCAAGTTAACTTAGCATATTTATTATATACCTTAGCATATATATATATTGTGAATCGATCACAGTTTCAAAAGAACATTTTACAATAAAAGCAATCTTATGGTTAAAAAAACGTGATTTTTACAATTAAAGTATATGGTTAAGAACAAACTTATTTTCTCTAAAATAAATTGTTTTAAAATTATTGAGTTTCTTTTATTATATATTATTTTATTATTAATTGAAGCGTTATATATTATTAGAGCTTCAAAAAAAGGAGAACAAGTTATTGCTTGTTTTAAAACTTTAATTTTACATTTGCTTTTAGGCGGTTCTCTCTTTTTTGTATATCATTTTTGTTTAAAAAATCACTGATTTTCTTCATTTTATTCGATTCTTTGCTTTTTATTTTGAATTTGAAATTGTAATCAACATTGTGTTTTGTGCAAAAATAAACAAACAAATCTAAAAACATAGATGTTACTGAAATAGGAAAAAAAATAATTAAAAAAAGCAAGAAATGGCTCAGCTTGTGACATCTCAAAAATGATAACTTGTTTTTTTAAAAAAAAACTCACTATGTCATGATTTAATAAGAGTAAAAATGGAGCCAAATGCTTTTTTTCCAGCAAATAAATGCATTTTCAGCCAATGTATGAAAGTATTTTATTTCATTTTATAAAAGATTTCCTTATAATTCGAATATGTAAGTGTCGAGAACATATTCATACAAAAAAAAAGAAAAAAAACCCCGCTTAAAACGCAATGTTGCCATTGTGAATTTTTAAAAAACTTTAATTTCATTTCAGTGTATTTTAAAAATAACTTTTTAAAACTCATTTAAAACTTTTCGCCCTAAGATATAAAAATTTTAGATTTTGAATTATCTCAATAAATAAAAAAGCAACAAAACATCTTAAATAACTTTTGATTTGTTGGATTTTCACGCACGAGGACTCAACTTTTAATGGTTCAAGGGGGTGATTTCAAACATAATTAGTGATATTTTAAGTTGCAAAACTAAACACAAAAATCTACTTTCTCTGAATAAATGTATATTTCTCGGTGTATTATGATTTCTAACTCTAAAACACTGAGGGGTGGCCGCAATCTAGGAAATATATCCCCAATAGTGAGTTCAGGGGAGTGATCGAATGTTCGAACCTTCTGCTAATTTTACATTTAGTGAATTCGCCGAAATTCGAGAACCTTTTAAGCGAATTGAAACATTTTCGCACATAATTATGAAATTAATTTATTTGGAGTGCAAAAAACTTATTCAGTGCAAAAAATAGTTTTTTAAATCAATATTTGTAATTTTTTATCATTTTAATGATAGGGAAAAACTTTCGAATTGCAAGGCATGCAAATTTTTACATGCTTTTTAAAAATGCAATTCTTTATGTCAAAAAGCAAAACAAAATTTAAACGAAATCGGCCGAACAGTTCCTTTGAAATCAAAAAAAAAAATCATATGTTCGAACTTTCTGCTAATTTTACATTTAGTGAATTCGCCGAAATTCGAGAACCTTTTAAGCGAATTGAAGCATTTTCGCACATAATTATGAAATTAATTTATTTGGAGTGCAAAAAAATTATTCAGTGCTGAAAAAATTATTTTTAATCAATATTTATAATTTTTTTATCGTTTTATTTAATGATAGGGAAAAACTTTCGAATTGCAAGGCATGCAAATTTTTTACATGCTTTTTAAAAATGCAATTCTTTACGTCAAAAAGCAAAACAAAATTTAAACGAAATCGGCCGAACAGTTCCTTCGAAATCAAATTTTAACTATCTTACTTTACTTTTAGAAAAAATGATATCACAGGCTTATTAAGATAGAGTACATCATTAGATTGAAAGTAATTCAAGGAGTTTTGCTTCTTCGCGCACCGATGATGTATGCCGCAAATCATCAGTGACTAATTTTCGAAATTTAAAAATGTTTGGAGATCTGTTCAATTTCAATGCATTTAATTGCGTTTTTTTTTAAAGATATAGAACAAAGGTTTCTTACCGAGTTCTCTTCTTCGATCCTGGAGCAATTGTGTGTTGGAAGGAATGGATTCCTAAAATAGAAAAATTTGAAGGCTTATAAATTACATTGGTAAATATATAAATGATATTTTGATATTTTCTTAATTAAGGACGATTTCGCTTTGTTTAAGTTCAGAAAGCTTTCTTTTTTTTTTACATTGGAAGGTTGAAATTGAGCTAAAAGTATTCAGAGTTTCTTACTCTTAATTTACATCTCGTATTAATACTTATACGTACTTCTGAAGGGGTTTAACATACATTCGACATCTAATTTCTGCTTCCTCTCTTAAAAGTATTTTTTTTTATTTTGAAAGTAATTTTATGTAAGGATTTTATTTCCATTTAAGTTGGTACATTTCTATCACATAAAAATTCTTTCAAATGGAATTTTCCCTTTGTCATACTGAACTCAAAAATATTCTTTGCACACTATATAAAATCAGAACAATTTGAAATTTAATGAAACATTTCGTTTAAATACATTACATAAAACATGTTTTGAAAACATCTTTCAAATATAAATATTTTTTGTAATTTTAATTAAACGTAATTTTCGCAGCTCTAGTGCGCGTCGTAAGTACTACTATTAGTAATTTAAAATAATAAATAAATATTAATGTTTATAAAATTAAAATTTTTAAAAAATTTAGAAGTTTTAAAAAATCTTGTTAATTTTTCAAAGAAAATTCGAAATCTCTGGATTTATTGCTGTTTAACCCCGTAATTTTGTGATAAAATTAAGTTCTAATTGTAAACAGAAATGCATTAATTTTGGGCTCGCATTCTTGCATGCGGCACTATTCGAATCGTCGTTGACATAGCTATTTTTTTTCATAATTAACTTTTTTTGGTGAAACTGAAATTAGAGGTAGTACTTAATTTACGTCGCACTAGAGCTGCGCAATGGGCCATTGGCGACGGCGAAACAATCCTGAAAATGATCCGAAGACATGCCATCATAATCTTAATCCTCCTCAGAGAGAATTACTCTTCCGCTTTGGTAGCCCGATGACTTGCACGCTAAGTCTTGCTTTACGGTAGAATGATTTGAAGAGTACTGATATCGTACAACGTCTGACTCTTCGCAGGCTGATGAAAGTTTAAATTTCAGTCATATTTCCAAATAAATAGCCTACGTTGTGAAATTTGGAAAATCTTTACTAATTAAATTTTTATTTTAACAAAAGAATTTTAATTTCATTAAAAAAATCAAATACAGTAGTTTAATGTTTTTGCAGTATACCATTCAGTATTATTAACATTTCCAATTTTTAGTGCGAAATCCTTAATGCATGGACATAAGGTAGAAAAAAAAACATTTTTTCCCCCTCGAAAATCTGATTTTTGTACAAAATTTCTTCAAATACGAAATCCTCAAATTGTGCAAATTCTTTTTTAACTAAAATAAAAAATATGCTTCAAATTAAAAATTGAATTTTTCAAATTTCAATTTGAAGCATATTTTTTATTGATATTTTCGAATTGAAAAATTTAAATTATCTTTGATTGAAAACTGTTATTTATTTTTCTTTAATTTTAACTATGTGGCTAGTTGCTAATAAAAAAACCATAATTTAATATGAAGAAGCATTCTTAAATATGTAAAGTAAAAAGTAAATGCGCATATAAAAAATAATTGACACAAAAATTGCAAAATACTTACGTTGGCAGCAGTGTGGTTCTTGCTGCAGAAGCCTCTTGTCGTGGCTGTAAGAGAAATGTTATATCAACAGATGGTAAACAAAACTTTCATTTCCTCCAGTTTCTTACAAATGTCAATAGAGATGTCAAAGACAGGCGCTTAACTGCATCCTTGAGTAGGATAAATCAATCAATTGCCGTAATTTTGTGATAGAGAATGGAAACTAACTGTTTGCACTATTCCTATTGGACGATAAGTATTTCCATTCCAATGAAGGCTTATTCCTATTGGTTGCCATCTAACTGATTGATCATTGATGCTTTTCCAGTGGACTCGTAAATGAAGTTACGATAGCTTAGACTTGTCTATTTTCCTTTGCAAAATTGAAAACTAATTACATTTTTATAAATTAATTCAATAAAAATTCAACGAGAGTATCTCCGTCATGGGCACAGGTGGGAAAACGAAGAAGAGGCCGGCCGAAACTAACCTTTACGCCTAGTCCCTGACCAGGCGTAAAGAGAACTAACGCAATTGAAGAGCAAGCCTTTTTATTCCATTATACATAACTAATTATGTCATTCTAAGGATATAAGAGTTGTGGTACTTATTCAAGCAAATAAGCAAAATAAGAAATAGATCTTTATAAATATTCCGTAAGAAATTTTGTGAATCCAGGCACCAAAAATGATTCACTTAACACTGTAGCTAACTCAGTGTTTTACGACATAAAGAAAATATTCTTCAACTCGACTTTGTGTAAAGAAATCATCTTATTCATTAACACTGAAACTTCTAATACAATACAATATAAATAAGAAGAATTAATTTAGGATAAATACAAATCAGTAACATGCAGGATCGGATGCAGTTTGACATGAGACCGTCAAAGGGTTAAATTTAGTTTTTGCTCAGAAATTTGTTTTCCTTCTCAACAATAAAAAGTTTGAATAAGCTTTAAAATCTTTGAATTTTCTTTCGATTAAATGAGCAGAATATAAGAATGTGGAGAAACATTTTTAATTTAATAACCCTGCGCATAACACATTTTAACACCATTTCGAAATTTTATTACATTTTAAATATAATTTACGTACATTATATTTACAATATTATTTTCTTTTACATATTATTACATATGATATAAGTAATAATAATTTAAATAATAATCTAAATTAATAATATTCCGAAAAATGAGTCAGAGATGCAGCCATTAAACTAAAACAGAAAATCGAACAAAAAGTTATAATTTTCTTAATAGATGTTATCGATGGTAAAATGTTAAATTTAATAATATCAACCTTTAGTTAGTAGAAGTATTTTACACAAATAAAATCATTTACTATTATGCAACTGCTTATGAAGATATACAACGTTTTTACATACTTAAAAGTGAAACAATGGAAATAATACCAAATTTAGGAAAGAGACTAAGCACGATAAAATAAAAAAATTCTTTTTAAATACTTCGCCATTAGGGTAAGGGAATTTTGTCCCCTGACAAAGTTTGAAATGTTTAAGTGGTTTCAAAATTATGCAAACTCACTTCTACTTTTGATCAAAAGTAATTCAGAAGTATGACTAATGTGAACCTTCAATTTATATTTTTCCTTTTATGCGAAATGAAGTTTTATTTTTCCTATATAATTTTTATACAGCCTTTCATTCCTTTTTTCTATAATTTTTCTTTCCCAATTCTTCTTGCATACTTCACTTTTTTCTTTTTAAATTAGATTTCAGCTTTTAAGTACCGCATTTCTCCCTGGTAAAGAGACAACATATAAACTTTCAAAGCGCAATCATTTGCTTTCTATTCTTGTCTTTCAAAACCATGATTTGAGGAGGAATCTGCAGAATATCCCCAAAAAATATTTTATGACTTTAAGACAGCTATATATTTAGGGAAAATATTATATATCTGCAACAAAGAAATCTTTTTTTAAAAAATTGATAACTACTTTCAGGAACAGGACTAGCTTCAAACTTTGTTTCATTACTAAGCAATTTTGATATTCTACATTTTTTTAAAAAAAAAAAACACGCATTTCAGATTTACTTAAACGTCAAAATGAAAGTAATACATACTCTAAATGAAATTTTTTACTTTTCCAATTTTTCCCATTCATTAGTTAAATAATCAATATTTAATAACATTCAATATTTAAATACATACAAAATCATTCCAGGGCTTTGCATAAATTGGGATGTATGCATGCTGTACTCGCATCATATTAAATGTCAAGCATTATAAACTTGTATCATTAAAGTAATTATTTGAGCGAAAATCAGAAGATTCTGATACATTCATTTTGAAATATAGGGTTTAAACTGCATAGTAAAAGTAGCTGTTTCATCAAAAAGCTACAAATTGCAGAAACATGAATGCAGAACACTAAATGTAAAAATTATTCTATGATAAATGAGATGTATTTTAAAATCTGCACGTTTTTAAGTTTATATCGTGAGAAATTGTAAAGTTTGTAGCTTTTATGAATAAATTTCACCTTGAAATGCAACACATATTTTCTTGGGAATAAAAAAAAATCCATTATGCGGTTTTTATTGAAAATAAACGTTAGAAAATTAAGAGCCTTACACAAGAATCTACTATTAAGTTTTAGATTAATGTTAAACTTTGAGTCTTAGATATGATTATTAATGTTTAATCATTTGCAAGGCATTTCTAAATTGTAAAATTTAAATAACACTGAAATATAAAAAATAAAAAACCCATTGGATATCAGCAAGAACTTTTGGTACATTGTGGAGGAAAAAAAACAAGAAAATAGAGAAATTTTTCTTAAAACTGATAAGAAAATATTTCTAAATTTCTAAAATTAAAAAATTTAAACTATAGTGTGAGTTTATACAAAATTGAAAAATAACGTTTATTTTAAAGATGTAATATTTCAATATCCTAAATTAAAAAATATTTTCCTGAATATCCTTTAATTTAATCGATCGAAGTAAAGTGAGTTAGATATATCCAAGTAAATATTAGTAAATGAATAATGTAAATAACTGGAAAACATTAAGCGTAAAATATTGGTTAGAAAAGTAACAATGATACTTTTCAGGCAGATAAATAGCATATAATTAAAACTTAAAAGAGTAAATCAAAGAAAATTAATTGAAGATTAATATAAGCATTTGCTTTATAAAGTTTCTAAACCTGAATTGTTATTGTTTAATCATTATTTCTAGAAACTTCATCAGAATGGTACTGTATTTACTGCAGTTATTGTTGCGCAAATTCATTTAATCATGTTTATGCTTTCTTAAAATTTCTTAAACTGTGAATGAGTTCTGATGCTACTACCGTTCAATGTATTTTGTCAATCCCAAAACTTTTACACAACAAAAGAAAGAACATCCTTAATAGATAAGATTTTTATGTACATTAGGAAAATTGCAGCAAGTGAGTAAACAAAAATTCTTAAGCTTGAATTTTTTTTTAGTTCTTATAAATTATGCAGCTATAAAATAATGAAATATTTAAAAATTTCCAAGTTAAAAATTAAAGATTAATAAATTTACAGAAAGTATAAATTTGCAAGAACTAATAATTTTAAGTCTTTCAAAAAAGTAAAATCATCGGGTTTGACATAATATTAAAAGGAATGAAAGTTTAAAAAAAATATAGTAACTATAGAAAAGAAATAAGAAATTTAACATACTTAAGATAATAGATTTTTAAATGAAAGCGTTTAAATGAAAGATCATTTGAAAACATAAAATATTCAAAATTTCGCTTTGCAAGAAAAAAAAAACTTATTATTGTATAGGATGAAACGTCACAATTTTGATAAAAAGAAACTTTTCGGTAAAAATCAAAGAAAGAAGTATAGAGAATCTTATCAGCAACATGAAATAAATAAAAAAATTAGAAATTTTCAATACGAACATTATCTATGCATTAAGTCTGAAAACGTAATAAAATTCAAGAGATTCAAAAAGTTTCTAAGTGTCGAAAATATAAATAATTCAATAAATAAATATTCCCATTACTTTTAAATGATAAAACTTTCGACAACTGATAAAAAATAGTTTCTTTTATAAAATCAATAAAAGTGGGGAGGCGATGTGGGGGATGGTTTAGTTGCAAAAGAACTTATGAAATTATAAAATAACAAAATGATGATGAAAATGATAAAGATGTTGTCTTCAATGTAGAAGAATAATTTTAAGTCAATGAAGTAATATTGTGGCAAAAGTAGAAGTTATGATAAAAAAAAATTTAAGCAGTAAAATTTAGAATAGAGTTTTAAAATAAAAATAATGAGGGAACATAATTTAAAAATCATTAAAATACTCTTAATTTATCAAACGTTTTGGGTACATCGAAAAACATTACACATTTTTCTAAATTTCAATCATAAACATTCTACAGAAATAAATGTAATCCTACAATGAAATATCCTCACCTGATCCACTTCAGAATCAGTGTCTCCAAGATCCAAAGCTCTAAATCGAGCTACCACTTCATCACGAGCTCTAGCTTGGTCAGCATCCCTGTAAGAGATGCAGAATGAACTTAACTATCCCCGCAATAAATAATGAAAATAATTTCAGGACAATCACTGGATTAAGTATATATATACCCATATTATTAAAAAATATTAGAAATATTTTTACATTATATATGAAAATATTTCTTGTGTGCTGACGTGACTTCTCAAAACTAAATGTGCTAAGTAATGAATTAATAATTTATCAAATATTAATTATAATTAGGAAATAATTAAATTAGCAATCGATTGTTCAACAATTTGCTGATAATTAGTTAAAAATATTCTTGATTTAAATTAGTTATGAATAACATTAATAATTGCATTAATAAAAAAATATTATTTGTTATTCAATTATATATCATTTAAAAATAATTATAAATTATTCAATTAAAAATTAATTGTTGAATTATTATTAAAAGTTATGAAACTTATTAAAAATTTATTAAATAAACATTTGAAAGATTAATAAATTGAATTTCAAATTAGACAATAGAATTTCAAATTAAACAATAGAATTTCAATGTAAACAATTGAATTTCAATGTAAACAATTGAATTTCAACGTAAACAATTGAATTTCAACGTAAACAATTGAATTTCAACTTAAACAATTGAATTTCAATTTAAACAATTGAATTTCAATTTAAACAATTGAATTTCAATTTAAACAATTGAATTTCAATTTAAACAATTGAAATTCAATTTAAACAATTGAAATTCAATTTAAACAATTGAAATTCAATTTAAACAATTGAATTTCAATTTAAACACAATTGAATTTCAATTTAAGCACAATTGAATTTCAATTTAAGCACAATTGAATTTCAATTTAAGCACAATTGAATTTCAATTTAAACACAATTGAATTTCAATTTAAACACAATTGAATTTCAATTTAAACACAATTGAATTTCAATTTAAACACAATTGAATTTCAATTTAAACACAATTGAATTTCAATTTAAACAAAATTGGAATTTCAATTTAAACAAAATTGAATTTCAATTTAAACAAAATTGAATTTCAATTTAAACACAATTGAATTTCAATTTAAACACAATTGAATTTCAATTTAAACACAATTGAATCATAAATTAAACAATTGAATCATAAATTAAAAAACTGAATCATAAATTAAAAAATTGAACTATAAATTTAAAATAAAATTAATTTTTTTTCTTCATTTTACGAGTTATAATTACACGTTATATATTTACACGTTAATGATAAATAGTTAAATTTTCCCTACAACTAGTTACATGAAGTTGTCTGAAGCATGTAAACCAGAATAAGCTGCAAACCAGAATAAGTTTTAAACTCTCTATTCTTGAAAAATTCTTCATTGTCTCAGAGTTTACGGAAACATTTTTGACAGTCATGCATAGTTTAATAAATGCAGATAAGAATTGAAATAAAAATTTTCAATATTTATTATGTACACAGTTATTAGGGTAATTTTTCATAAAATTATTTTTCTTCCCCTTTGGTGCTTTCCTCTCTCATCCGACATTTTGAATATTTTCGTCAAAATTTTTTGGGCATACAAAGTTAAAAATGCCTAATTGGAAATTTTACATGTTTCGGGCATGACGAGCAATATAATATTTGAGCGCTGATAATATGGTTAATTTTTATTCTAGTTGATATAACATAAATGGTGACATTTGTTTGAGGAGCTAACTCTAAAATTGCTTTAATATATTCAAAATTGACTTAATATATTCCATTCTCATTGGTGGCCTACCTTTATAAGCTAAACTTAGCTATAAAAATTTGCTAAACTAACTGTTCACAAATATATTTGACCATGAATAATTTCATTAATTAGAAAAGACTGTAGAGATAGCATGATTCTTATAACTAATAATATTCGGAAATATCTTAAAAAAATAAAATTAGCAGAGACAAAATTATTTTTAATTAAATTATTAACATTTGTAAACAGACGATTTAAATATAACAGTAAAAATTAAAACAATAAAATGATCACCAGCTATAAGGAAATATTGAGCGGTAATTAACAAGGATAAAAAAGAAAAAGAAAATATATCTACTTAGCGAAAAATTGAAAGTAACTTTCTCTTACAAGGGAAACTAGGGAAGTGTGACTCGCCAATTTTGAAATAAACTAGTGGGATGTATACCTTATGAGGAATAATTTTAGGGGGCAGCATTCGTTTCGGCCCATAGAAGGTTCTGTGAGAGATAAAAAATATTTCAATATATAGAAAATCGGTATTTTATTACTTCAATGCAGACTATTAGTTATTATAATTGTCTCATACTCCAATTAATTTTGTGGTACTGTACTATATAATGCATATTTATTATCAAAATTGATTTCGAAAGTTTTATATATCTGTAGTTTTTCATAAAAACCTGTTAGGTTAATTTAAAAATATAATTGACATCAAATTTTTTAAATTTTTTTTCGAAAAACTTTCCAAATTAATTGGAGTATGTAATTGCAAATCAATTAATTAATTAATAATTAATTAACAATCAATGAATAATTAATCAACAATTAACCAACAATTAATTAAAAATTAATTAATTTTTTGATTAATTTATTAATTAGCAAATTAATTCCAAATTAATTGGATTACAATAACTAATAGTCTGCATTGAAGTAATAAAACACCGATTTTTCTATATTTTGAATTATTTTTTATCTCTCACAGGACCTTCTATGGGCCGAAACGAATGTTAATTAATTTATTAATTAGCAAATTAATTAATTATCCAATTAATTATAAATTAATTGGATTATGAGACAATTACAATAACTAATAGTCTGCATTAAAGTAATAAAATACCGATTTTCCTACATATTGAATTATTTTTTATCTCTCACAGAACCTTCTATGGGCCGAAACGAATGTTGCCCCCCAAAATTATTCCTCATAAGGCATACATCCCACTAGTTCATTTCAAAATTGGCGAGTCACACTTCCCTAGTTTCCCTTGTTAGTTAGTGGTCAAACACTGCACAAATGTATTAAATTACCGAAATTAAATTTGTGTTTGGTACTGTGAATACTTTTTCAAAATGAATAAAAATAAGATTTACTTACAAGTTCATTCGCCTTCTGACTCTTCTAGGAAGGGGGTTTTTAAAGCTACGGCTTCCCCTCATTCCTCTATCATTATTACCTTGACTCATCTTAATCAATATTTTCAAAATCCTGAAAATAACAAAAGGAAGGTAGTTAGCAAATTATTTTTTGAAATAAAATCTCCAAATATTAATGATTATAAAAATACTAATAACTAATATATTTCCTAACTAATATATTTTATAACCAATGTGTGATATAAGCAATATATATATTACAACTAATACGGTTTAATTAAAAAATCTAATATAATTTAATGAATGAAGTACTTAAATTAAAGTTGCACTTTTTCAAGCTGATTTTGACTAAAATATCTCATATTATTTTTATATTAAGTGAAACTATGAACTTTTCTATTTCTAAAACATTTTCAGTTTCTTTTCTCCGTCAAATAGGTTTGAATAAAATATTTTAAAATTGTATTCTATTTTTAAAGTTGTTTTTTTTTTTAATTCCTCAAGATATGAATTCCTCCAGTAAAAGAAAAGTGTGAATGAAATCAGGAGGCGACGCATTATAATCAACTTTTTTTCAATTATAGCAAATTCTAAAAATATATTCTTGTGCCCCCCCCCCCCCTTTTCAATTTTTTTCTTTCTTCGCACTACGCCTATGTTTCACAAAAAGTCAAAGAAATTATCAATTACTAAAGCGCATCAACAACGCGTAAAAAACAGGTTATCTTCAAAATGTTCAGGTTTTTACAAAATGCTTTAGGCAGTAAAACCTTTACTTCAAATCAGGTTGGCAAAAAAATCAACTGGATCAGCATTTTGCCAGCGAAGAACAAAAATTTTATTCGCGTGGAATCATGCTACGACCAGAAATATCGCGAAATGTATTGGGCCAGAAAGGACAATGTAATTCAATAAAATATTTGTTCACCAAAAAAAAACAATTTTGCCAACAGCAACGGAAAACTTGTATTAAATCGTTATTGCAAAGTTTCAGGGGAACGTTAAGTCGCCAAACATACCCCGGCGCATAGATAATACCAAACTACGATACCCGGTCTATTTGCTAGATTTCTAAAAATCTTGATTACTCGGGACCCGGCTAGCTAATTCCAATATTCGGAATAATTTTCATTTCCCGGTGCCGGGTAACACTCACTTATGATAGACCAGGGGTTTCCAACTTACATGAGGCCGGGTGCCACAATTAAAAATACAAATCAAATGGCGGGCTGCAACTTTATCAAAATTTTATGTAGGACTCTTATGTGTGAGGGAACATTAAATATTACTGTCAGATTTTTACCAAGTTGTACAAAACAAAGGTATTGAATTACAAATTAAAATAAGAAGTAGATTTTTAAAAATATTTAATTGCATGTTAAAAAATTCAGGCTACAATAACTTTAATGTGCACCCATGTATTAAACAATTAATGTGCAACAGATATCTAATTGTTAAGATATAAAACTTTAAAAAGGTTGGTATTAAAACTTACATAGTAGCACGCAAAATGTTCAATGACAAAATTGAGGATTGTTTGCTGCGATCACCAAACAATAGATATTCACATTTTAAATTTACAAATGCGTGTGTAAGCATTTCGTCCGAAATGAGTGGTTTCAAAAAGTTAAATCGGAGAATTTCTTCGAGAAAATTGCTGATACACACATGCTAAATTATATTCACAAAATACAAAAAAAATGAAATAAAAAAGAGCAACATACACGATTATTTTTGCATTGGAATAAATATTTTCTTGGGTGCAAAACCTGAGAAATAACTTTTTTTGCACCGTTGGTATGATAAATTTCACGAAATTAGGTTTTTATTAACGAGAAAAGTATTTTAAACCCATATAGCTTTTTTACGAAAATTGTCCGCAAAAAATGACAACTAATATAATTTAGTTCGCGGGCCCTCGGGCTGCCAGTTGGAAACCATTGTGCTAGACGCTACTAACCGTTAACCGTATTAAGTTTCATAAAAACAATATTCGATTTTGAAACTCAAGTATCCATCAGTTTCTAAGTCATTTAAACTAACAGGTTGAGGCATAACAACTTTTGCATGATTGATAAATCTGATTAAATAACTAGTAGAAATTAAAGTGTGCGATTCGTTGAGATAAAAAAAAATGTATCTGCAGCAGAAACTAGTTATGAGTGAAAAACTTTAATTTTAAACTGCTTTTATTTTCACTTAAGAAAATTAATCAATATTAAAAGCAATTGCAAGCTCATTTGAAAAAGCTTACTTGTATTTTGAGAATAAACTTATTTGCGCATATATTGGACGAACGAAAAGACAGGCTTAAAAAAAGACAGGAGCAGAAACAAAGCGCGAGCTTCTAAGTGAATTAAATTCAGACTTCCCTAACTGAATAGAATTTTTGTTTTTAAAAAAGCTACAACTGAAGAGTTGTTGATGAGGGTGAACCAATTACAAAGGGCAAAGCGGAAAATTTCGAAAAAGAAATTTCGAATGTTTCTCAAACTCAATGGATTGTATACAATCAAAAGTCAAATCTGAAAAGTTTTTCGAATCATAATTTTTATATTTTACAAATAAAATGTTCTATCTGCAGATTTTGCAGAAAAAAATACCTTATTTATAAGCTTGAAATGTCTCTTCCATTTGTTTTAGTAACAGTAACTTGTAATAGCATAAATTAACTTCTCCAATAATTCTTGAAATTCCAAAATCAAATTAGGAAATTTTATTTTTCCTTTTATCTGTCAGAAGTCATTATTGAATTTTTAATTTTATTTGACTTTTAGGCAGATGGTAATCGAGACAGTAAAA
Source organism: Parasteatoda tepidariorum (assembly GCF_982258835.1). NCBI lineage: Eukaryota > Metazoa > Arthropoda > Arachnida > Araneae > Theridiidae > Parasteatoda > Parasteatoda tepidariorum. The sequence goes on along the minus strand of NC_141764.1, from coordinate 19,877,350 downwards.
TCAGCTTTAAATTGTACTTAAATGTCTACTGTTATTAAATTGCATTATGTATAGATAAGAAAAAAAATGATGCAATTATTGTCATGCTTACCAAATATATTTCTAATTTAATTTTGAAATTTTACTAGAATGCATTTTTTGACATATTTAAATCGCAATATTTATTTAAAATAAAGCAATGAAGGACGAAAATGAAGTTAATTTAAAAAATTATACTGAAATGAAGTAGCAAAATAAAATACTATCTTATATCGCTTAATAGCGGCACAACTAAAAAAAAAATCAAGTTTTGAGATAAGTGGGCTTAAAGTTTTCACTGCTAAGGTAAATGCGTAAGAAATGCTTTAGTTTGCTTAAGCGAAGATTACCTTCAAGTTGAATTATGAGTTGTGCTAGTATTGCTGCTGAAAAGAATGTATTTTCATATTTACACCTGTTCTTAGTCCAAAACGCGTGTTTTTCGAGTTGTGCCACTATTGCTGCCCATGAGAGATTTGTTTATAACTTCATTTTTTACTGCTTAAAACATGTGGAGGGCATTCTTCAGACAAATACCTCTTCACTCATTTTTTTCTTAAAAGTGTACTAACACAATTAATGTAGACAAGTAACTTTCTACTCAATTTGTAAACTTTCTTCTCTTTTTTGCCCCTTCCTCCTTAATAATCGCAAAACTTTGTCTAAATTCTATTGGACTTAAACCCAAACTTTCAAGGTGATTTCCAGCTTTCTCCTTATTGTAACAGTAATATGTCGTTTTTCACACGGAAACAGCTTCTATATTTTTGCCTCCCTAAGAGTTATTTTATTTACAAGAGCATCAATAAAAATAATATTGTAAATAGTTAGCCACGTGACATTAGATATGGTTGTGTGTAAATTTCCTTTAAAACAAATCAAATCATTAAATTTTACAAACCATTATTTTTTACTCACTAACTCTCACTTAAATACCTCATGGTTTATTTAAAAAGTAGTTTGAAAGTTTAGGAGTTAATATGCATGCAATTGTTCGTTTATTTATATCAGAGTTCTATGCAACAATTGGACTTAGTATATTATTGTACTCCTTGTCGAAAATGCAGCGAAAAATATATTAGGTGTCGAAGTCATATTGAATTGGGTAAAAAAAACGTTATCAAAATAGTCTAATCGTTAATAAGGAAGGTGGGTTGAAAAACATAGCATAACAAGTTTTGATGCTTTGAGTCTTGCGTTCCTCCATAGTGATTCGCTTGATTTCGATAGGTCTGGTACAAATTTTAATTTGGAACTCCTATAGTATGTATATTATTTTTAATCCATTTTTATCAAGATTTCTTAAGCATTTTTTAGACCTGAATTTGTCATTCATAGCGACAAAATAAATTAAACAGAAATGCGAACTGCAAAGCAAAACTGAGTATTGTTATAAACAAAATTACGAAAACAGCTAGATGTACAGATAAATTTTTGAAAGCTTCTACTTCATTGCCGGGTGAAATTAAAATATATATTCTCCCTTCACATCATTCTTGAACTGCAAAGTCTTTAAAAATGCTAAGAGTTAATGACATTCTCGCATTTCTCAAAAATGATTTGTCATATTTTGATTTTAAAAAAATTAAATTTTTTTTCTCCAAATTCGAATATTGATTTCCGCCATTTAAAGTTCTGTTCATTTTCAAATAAGATAAGGTTGTCGAGGGAAGAATATTTTTCTTTATTAATTCAATTATTTTAGATTGTACACAATTTTAATTAATAAATAGTGCGAAAGTCGATTTGGAGTTAAGTAAAGTTGAATAAACGGATGGCAAGCAAAATCTCAGTTTTTGATTAATTAGAATGCTAAAAGTTATAAGTGACAAAAGAAACTTTTTACACTAGAAATTTTCGCAATTAAAATTTCGTTAAGAATTCGAAATTTACATTTTTTGAATTCAGTGAATTTTTTTTCTACAGTAAATCTAGAGTAAAATTGAAAATAAAAAACATAGACATATCAACCTATAACACCATAGTTTAACATCAACCTAACTCTGGTCAAAACACAATAATCCGAGTGTACATTTTTAAATCTAACAGCTTTCAAAGAAAAACGTAATTTGATCATTTTTTCAAAAAATTAAATATTCTCATGGATAATTTATTTTTAATGAAATTTAAATAATTCCATCGTTTCTAAATTTCCAACTTTTTTACTTTCCACCTTTACTTTAAAGCTGAGGAATTTTTTTTAAAAAAAATTCCTCAGCTTTAAAGTAAAGGTGGAGAGTAAAAAAATGAATTTTTTTTTAAAAGTGGAAAGTGAATTTTTTTTAAAAAAAAATACCTACATTAAAAATCGAGTGTAACATTTTGAAGTATTCAATAAACAGATTAAGAGGTAAGATTGTTTTTTTTTTATCGCAATTTATTTATGTAGCAATAGGTACTATTGGCACAAAGGAAACATTAAAATTTATGTTTCTAAAAAAAATCTCTAAGAAAAATATTAAAATATAAGTTACGACAAAAATCAAAAGAAGAAATTAAATAATTAATACGAAAGAATTAAATACGAACAATTACATTTTCTGATTCAAATTATAAATCAAATTTGAATGTTGTAATAAGTAAGATATCTTAGGTTTGAAATCAGACATTTAAAGTTATTCCGAATAGAACTTGAAGTTTTTAATCTTAAGCACAAATAATATGCAATATAATATTTTAAGAAATATTTCAATTATAAAATAACATGCTACAAAGAATATATAATGAGATTGATAATAAAAATATAGGACTGAACTTGAAAAATGTAAATACTCACACTAAATATATAATAACCAAATCGGTCGAACAAAGTTCTAATCTTTGGCAATATTTGCAAATCAAAGTGAAACAAAGTATTTGTACCACAAGGGTTGTAACATTGAATACGCCAAAAGGTCGCCGTACGCCAATGTCACATAAGTTGGCTATATTGGCATAAGAAAAATAACATTTCTATATACAACATGAAATCTCAAATAAAAAATTGGAGGTAGATTCTCTGAAACGTAAGATAGGTGTCCTCTGTGCCTATGGTCTCGGGTTCGAAGCCAGTTCCAGTCTTTCTCCCATTTTTGTGGATTATTCCGTACATTTGTTTTGTTTTGTTTTTCTTATGATGGTTTCATTTTCTCAATAAAACTTTTAATACACTTAAATTACTCTATTTAAAGGCAATACATGTATTATATCATAATTATTATGACAAACAGATTTGAATTAATAATTATTTGAAATAATTGGATCAGAATTAATTTGAATTTGTAAAATATGCAAGATTCAAGCAGTCCTTGGAATATTTAAAAACTGGTGTCAATGTTTTAATAAATAACTTATTTATTTCGTTTTATTATCCTTCAATTTAAATTTCAAAACTGCAGAGTTTGCACTTATGTATGTTTTTTTAAAGTAATGGTGACGAATACAGTTACCTCTTTTTAAAATATTTTACAACCGTCGTTGAACAGCCGACCCAATTTAGGGTTTACGGCTACTATTGTTCAACTCCGCATCCTTGTAATTTTGAATTCTATTCAGAAGACAAGGGATTTCCTGGATCAAGTATTGGGAAAAATTTGTCTTCGGGGTGGACTTTTTGGTGAAACTAACACGCATTTGAGTTACAAGGAAAGGAAAACCACAGAAACCATCCACGGTTAGTCTGACAGCTAGGGGACTCTGGCCCATGATTCGTCTACCACTGAGGATATTTTACGTCAGCACTGTGGTTGGTGCGAGCCGGGTGCTGAATTCAAATCGGCCAACTATCGCTGGGATTGAACCGAGAGAAAAATATCTTTAAGTTTATGGGCAACAGATTTACTTTTAGTTGATTACTGTGCAAAAAGCAAATATTTCTTTCGTTTTAATTTACTTTAGAGATAAAATTTTAATCAATTTATAAATTTTTAATAATTTTCCAATATTTTAGTATTATTATTTGAACACAAGAACTTTTTACAAGTCATTATTTGCATTTTGTAAGTTGTCTTTAATTTGTTATACTTATGATAATTTCATACAAGCACCAAATATTTGCATTATTTTAAATATCATAATTGATTAAATATCATATAAATTGTAGGGCAAATCACGAAAAAGATCCCGTCAAATATTGTCAAGCATCAGGAAAAAATTATGAACGCGCTAAACATTTGTTTTAAAAGTTGTCATTCTCAGGACTCACTGGACGTTGATGATCCGGGAGGTGAATTTTTGTGTGCTCAAAACATGTCGACTTTAATTTACATTTTCATATTTTTTGAAGATAAGGAAATTTTTATCTTCCCGCTTTAGTTTCGGGGGATTATTTATCTATTGACACCACAGTATATTAAATTAAAATATGCAATGAGATACAAAATTAGTTTTGCCTAAGATAATGGTTATGACTCTTAGATTGCAAAAAGAATAATAAGGAAATATTATTCATCAAACTTTTCAAAATAAAAAATTCAAAGCAGTAAATTTTTATTTATTCACGTATTTAATTATTTCTGTTTTTGACTGCTGCTCTGAATAAAATTTTTTTAGGATGTTAAACAAGTCCGTCTAAAAGGAAATTTCAGAAGTCAAATGAAACAATGGAATAACCCCTCTCCTCTGAAATCTAAGTTAAGTAGATAAACTCTAAACTAAACTCAGTGGTGAGACAGCCCAAAGAGGGCCAAGGCCTACTGTGCCCATCTCAGTTTTCTTGACCTTGGGCTCAGTTAAGTAGATACAAGTGAATTATTTCGAATAATTTTAATGTCTCCACCATATTCAAAGTTTTTGGAAAATATATTTTTTATTCATAGATCAAAAATCTACTCTAGATTTGTTTCAGCGTCTACTTAAGGACATATTTCGAAAGCATTTATATTTCACCCTTTATTTAATTTTTTGCCTAAATAACTCAAGTTTCATGACTAAATATATAAATAATAAGTATGATGGTAAATGGGATCTTTTCACTATTTTTCCTGCAGCTCTTAACGAAAGAAAAAAGAAGTTAAATATCTAATAAGTTTCATAGTTTCTAACTGTTTCAGACAATTAAATGCTACGTCCAAACATATTTCAATTCTGGAGATAAATGAATGATTGTCACTTTTCAATCCAGCATAAAAGAAACATTAGCATTCTTGTCCTTTTTATAGCGAAATAAAAGAACAATTTCTATTTATAATTTCATAAAAAAGGATAGGGTAAACCAACCAGTGAAGGAACATTTCATATACAGGGTGTCTCAGTTAAGCGTTTCAGAACTTCTAAGAGGGGTAGGGGGCATCCTGACGACGCGAAATCATATAGCAATGTGGGGTGGGAAATGCTTTCCTGAAGCGGTGACGTACACAGAAGCACCATAAAGAAAAGAGACCGTAAGTGAAAAATCACTATAATAATAGATTGAAAAAATTATATGGCCTCCTCGGTCACCCGACCTATCATGTCTTGATTTCTGGAGTCATATGAAAACACTGGTTTATGACACTTCTTTTGATAATGCTGGTTGCAAGAATCGCAGTAGCTGCCTGCGAGATATGCCTGGAGTATTGCAGAATGTTCGAATGTCCATGCGCCGGAGATGTGAGGTGTACATTGTATCCGGTGGCGGAAACTTCGAACACTTACTTTGGCCCATGTACCAAATAATTTTTTCAATGTATTATTATAGCGATTTTTCACTTACGGTCTCTTTTTTTTATGGTGCTTCTGTGTACGTCACCGCTTCAGGAAAGCATTTCCGACCCCACATTGCTATATGATTTCGAGTCGTCAGGATGCCCCCTACCCCTCTTAGAAGTTCTGAAACGCTTAACTGAGACTCCCTGTATATTGATTAAAAATATGACTTTGAAAGTTTTTCTTTAGATTGATTGGTAACAATAGTATACTGCCAAACAATATTTGTTTTTCTGGATTCAACTTTTTTTTTACACGTCGTGCAAGATTACTTGATTTCTAATAAATCTATTATATTGAAATTTGTTTAAACATAGGCATGTTGCTTAAGTTACCCCCAACTGTCGAATATTGATAAATATTTATTTATTTATTCATATTTAGAAGATATATAAAAACTTAAGATGTTGAATTCTTTTTCCTTGAAAAAAAAATATTTTTCACCTTATTTTAGCTGCTATGATTTGGAAAAGAGTATATTTTGAATACCTATTAAGTTAGTATGATGATTTCTATGAGTTTAATTGTTCGTGCTAGACGTCATAATATCTTTTTTCTTCATCATATTTTAGTCTTACGATAATTAAATTATAAATGTTTGCATTATTTCACAAAAATATTAGTAATTATATTTTTCTTATAAACTACCTCAAAAAATTTCGATTGCAGAGTGAAATTTTAAATAGAAAGTCGAAATTCAGTTAAACATTGATGGCCGAATTGGGAAATGGTATAGTAACTCTCTCCTTGTCCACGAAAGTTTCTCTGACTTGTTAGTACCGGTCGAGATGGGAACTTAAAACGTGAATTTATAAAAGCGTTATTCTTTTTTTCAAATGTTTTACGGTTTAAGAACCCGTTTACATTAGTTAAATTGAAATTTTTTTTAAAAAGTGCAGTGATCAAAATAAATGTGTAAATAAGTAAAATAAAGTAAAAATAGTTGATTTTGAAACTGTCGTACACCAAGCATTCCCAGAAATAAGACCAACGGACTTAAGATTTCTTTCTTAACTCTTCCATTATTATGAATCTGAAAATAAAAGACATAGTTTTTACAGGGCAACTCATTATAGTGGTTATAAATTTGAAACAGAGCACATCAGGAGGAGTGAGAATTTGCCAGGCAATCCATGTTTCAAAAATGACCATCCATGTTTCTATTTTGAAAATTCGATTTTCAGGAACTAATTGATTGATTTCATTCAAAGTTGGCATTTTGCATATATAAAACTGCTTTTTTAAAGTGATAAAAAAAATTGCATACCTTACAATTCAAAAGTTCTTCAAATCTTCTTACATAAAAAACAGTTAATATTTTCTTAAAGGTTATTATATTTATTACAATAATTATTATTTAGTAAGGATTTGTCTTTGGATAAACGTATTTTATGAAAATACTTTGCATTTTGTTGAGAATTTTATTGAGATATGGGGAAATGCGTAAAAATTAAAATTAACATTGAGGGCTCCAAACTTAAGCTCGCTCTCCTGACCAAACTATGGGACCCAAAAATCGGCCACCCCGTATTCTCAGATGATCAGAAATCCGAAGAAATGTATATTTATCTAGAGAAAGTGCACTTTTGTGTCTTATTTCGCAACTTAAAATATCGTCTGTACTAATTAATTACCTTTAAGATTGAGATTTTGAACTTGAAGATTCGATCATAACATCACGGTGGTCCGTATTTTGCGTTTTCCGCTCGATTCAATTGGTATGTTATTCTTTTCATCAATGTATTTTGATTAAAAATTAAACTATTAATCTTGGAATAGATATTTATACGAGACGTTTCATGTCGCTGACATCTCACTTAATACATTTCTCCGACACGGTCAATTTAATTTTCATTTATATTTTCTGCCAAACGTTCTTTTTTAATTGTTCAAGTGTTTCGTTCCTAGAAATGTTTCTTTTCATATTTGATGTACGTTAAAACTTTGTAAAAAACAACATGACTGCTCAAAAGTTTGGCCATTTGCTCTTAGACTTGGCTGAGCAATTATGAAATACTATAAGGAAGTGAAGCACATGCGAATTTTTCTTTATTTAATTGTTGGTTCGCATACTTCAAAAATTTAAAATGAAATTCGATTGGGAAAACATAGAAGAATTTTGTTAAATAAAAATTTGCAAGGACTGGGAGAGCCTGGTTTGTAGGGCACTGGATCCATGTCCAAGTGGTCGTAAGTTCGATCTCCGCCGGCGGAAGACTCTCCATGTAGTAAACGGTGACTGATGCGCGTTAAATCTGTCGAGTCACAAAGTCCTCCATGTTCCAATAAAAAAATCATACCTCTGAGGTACTGACCCTGGAGTTTCCTTGTCTTTTGGATTGGTTCAAAATTATAAGACTACGGAGTTTAACATTAGTAGTTGTAAACACAAAATTGGGTCGGCGGTTCAACGACGGTTATAAAAAATAATAAAAAATTTGTAATTGAAAATAATTATTATGGAGTGCTGCGCTTGAGAATACTTTTTCGACTTTCCGACTACTGATTGTCCCACATATAATAATTTTATAGTCATTATCTTAATAGTTTTCTACCATAAGTCATTTAAAATTTCTATTTAAACCATATTTTCCTAAATTCTCTTTGTGCACCTAATTGACATGTGTGGGTTCGTGAATCAAAGGTTAGAAAATGGTCTATAGTATGATAAGCGCAGAAACGAAAAGTTAGAATATAACCTATATAGAAACTGTCGTAGGTGTGAGAAACGAGTTCCGCAATTACATGATTAGAGAGATTTTGCATAGCTTGCCTTACTATCATCTCTAACCCTCTCTATTTCTTAGCGATACTACGATTTGCAGAGAAATTTTTGCGCTTTGAAGCCGAAATAGCATTAGTGGTTGGGTAAGCTCTTTGCAAAATCATTCTATTTGAAAAGAATGTAAAAGCATTGCGAACTACGATTAAAATACTGGACTTGAAGAAAGATTGATGCGATAACGAATTTAAAAATATGGGATTCGGAGGTCATTCTACTTATTGAGCCAAAGAACTGCCTGTTACAATATCTGATATATCTCTCGGGTCTGGAAGTTATTTATCTGATAGTGTTTAAAATGGCCAAAGGTCTAGCTGGAAAGTACGAGTGAAACAAGTACTTATAATTCATCCTAAAAAATCGAGAGAAAAATATTAGATGTTTAAAGGGAAGGGGACCAAAAAGAGTTTAAAATCAGCGAATGCCACCCAGAAGAAGAGTTTTATTTTTAAATATTTCTCCGTCGTTGAACAGCCGACCCAATTTTTTGGGTTTACGACTACTTACGTTCAACTCCGTAGCCTTGTAATTTTGAACCAATCCAGAAGACAAGAAAACTCCGGGATCAGTACCCCCAGAGGTATAGATTTGTTATGGGAACATGGAGGACTTTGAAACTCGACATATTTAACGTGCATCAGTCACCATTTACTATGCAGGGTGTCTTCGGTAGGCGGGGATCGAATCCACGAACTCTTGGACATGGGTCCGGCTCCAAACCGACCAGACTATCCCGGCCTCTTAAAGTTTATTTTTTTTATAACCAACGTTGAACAGCCGACCCAATTTCATGGGTTTACGACTACTGATGTTCAACTCCGTAGCCTTGCAATTTTTAACCAATCCAGAAGACAAGGAAAATCCTGGATCCCTCAGAGGTATGGATTTGTTATGGGAACATGGAGGACTTTGAGACTCGACATATTTTACGTGCATCAGTCACCATTTACTACACGGGGAGTCTTCGGCCGGCGAGGATCGAACCCACGACCTCTTGGATATGGGCCCAGCGCCCTACCGACCAGGCTATCCCGGCCCCCTTAGAGTTTATTTTATAACCGTCGTTGAACAGCCGACCCAATTTCATGGGTTTACGACTACTAACGTTCAACTCCGTAGCCTTGTAGTTTTGAACCAATCCAAAAGACAAGGAAACTCCAGGGTCAGTACCCCCAGAGGTATTGATTTGTTGTGGGAACATGGAGGACTTTGGGGAGTCTTCGGTCGGCGAGGATCGAACCCATGACCTCTTGGATATGGGCCCAGCGCCCTACCGACCAGGCTATCCCGGCCCCCCTTAGAGTTTATTTTATTTTATTTTATAACCGTCGTTGAACAGCCGACCCAATTTCATGGGTTTACGACTACTTACGTTCAACTCCGTAGCCTTGTAATTTTGAACCAATCCAGAAGACAAGAAAACTCCGGGATCAGTACCCCCAGAGGTTTAGATTTGTTATGGGAACATGGAGGACTTTGAAACTCGACATATTTAACGTGCATCAGTCACCATTTACTATGCAGGGTGTCTTCGGTAGGCGGGGATCGAATCCACGAACTCTTGGACATGGGTCCGGCTCCAAACCGACCAGACTATCCCGGCCTCTTAAAGTTTATTTTTTTTATAACCAACGTTGAACAGCCGACCCAATTTCATGGGTTTACGACTACTGATGTTCAACTCCGTAGCCTTGCAATTTTGAACCAATCCAGAAGACAAGGAAAATCCTGGATCCCTCAGAGGTATGGATTTGTTATGGGAACATGGAGGACTTTGAGACTCGACAGATTTAACGTGCATCAGTCACCATTTACTACACGGGGAGTCTTCGGCCGGCGAGGATCGAACCCACGACCTCTTGGATATGGGCCCAGCGCCCTACCGACCAGGCTATCCCGGCCCCCTTAGAGTTTATTTTATTTTATTTTATAACCGTCGTTGAACAGCCGACCCAATTTCATGGGTTTACGACTACTTACGTTCAACTCCGTAGCCTTGTAATTTTGAACCAATCCAGAAGACAAGGAAACTTCAGGATCAGTACCCCCAGAGGTATTGATTTGTTGTGGGAACATGGAGGACTTTGAGACTCGACAGATTTACCATGCATCAGTCACCATTTACTACACGGGGAGTCTTCGGCCGGCGAGGATCGAACCCACGACCTCTTGGATATGGGCCCAGCGCCCTACCGACCAGGCTATCCCGGCCCGTCTTAGAGTTTATTTATAAAAATTTGCGTTATCAGAAGACGGCTAGGGCACTTAGCGAGAAATTTCTATTTTAAACTGAAATTGGTGACGATTGAGTAACGCTCTAAGCTACAACGCTGTATTTTTTTTAGAATTCAATTTAATTGATGATGAAAATCATGATTTTTTCAATCAGCTATTAATTTCTCCAACTATTAATTTCTCCCACAAAATTCAAATAAAAATCCTTATAGAGCAAATTTCCCAAGTTAATTCTCTCAAAACCCTCGGAATCTAAACTGAAAATATTTATTTTCTGGGCCATTTTCAATACCTAAAAATAAAAAAAAATAGTGCGTGGAGTCCCTTCGCGCGGATGAAGTGAAACTTCGTAATGTGGAAATGTAAATAGGAAGGAGTAGAGATTGATTTTTAGTGAAATCATATTGTTTCTTTAAGACAAACTTTATTAACATTGCTTACAATTCACAATTGATCGCATCTTTTAATTATCATTTTCGAGTGGAGAAATATCCAAATCTATAACATTTACAATGGGATTATGATAACTAAAGTAAGATACGAAATGTTTGAGTTCTATTTTTTCAATATTTCTTGCCAAAACTGCACCAATGGTAGTTCTCCCTTCGGTAGTTGGATCATTCTTACCATTTGTCATTTCCAATCCAAATTTGTCTTTAAGGAAGGTTAATAATGTTTCAGCTTCAGGTAACGAGAAATTAACAGTAAAATCTCCTGCAAGGATCACATGCCGCTCGTTGCCATGGTAGCGTTAAACGTTTAACGCAACCTTGTTGGAAGTCGCATTAGAAGTTTCACTTCAAAAAAAAAAAAAAAAATTTTAATACAAATTAACTCATTTTGCTTCATTTCTAGCACGAAATTGTGTTCCCGAACCTATCACCTCATTCAGCTTGTAAACCTTACAATCAAAAGCAGGTTAGAGCATTGCAGCCCAATCCTCTTCTCTGAGCCAAAATCACTTAGTTGAAATAATCTATAATTCTTATTTCCGAGCATCAACGGGACTCTTACATTAGACACCAATCCCTTTTTACCACAACTCGGAGATGTAATTTAGGCTCAGAGCAATGGATTGGGAAGAGATTTCTAAATGTTTCACTTTTATTGTGATTTAATAATAAAAAATAATAATAACCGTGTAATTAATTTAATTGCGGAGCCAGATGATTAAACTGCAGTTTGGAATGAACAATTCAAATTGAAATTTCTATATGGTGTAAAATCCACATTGCGTTTATATTAATAACGAACGGTATTTAATGAATCGGTTGTAATAATATTAGTATTTAACGAATCGGTAGATTGCTGTGAGTCGTACAAAAGGTAACATACTGAAGTTTGGTAAACGAAGAAGTCGAAAACTACCCAAAACCATGCTTACGTAACTTTTGTACGGCTGATAGCGGATTGCGTTAATGGTTTTCTAAAACCATGCACTCCAAGCAATCCTTGTGACCATCCCTCCACCTTCAATCGCGCAGCAGTCCCGCAGTGGAATGATTGTAAAGACACGGCTCCCAGTAGAGCATTGAAGTCAAGCATCACTAGCTGCTGTCAGTAAGCGGTTGAGTGACCACTTTGATCAGCCTGCGTAGGAACCGAGAGTGCACGGTATCGGCCCTCGTTAAACTGATCTACCGTAAAGTGCTCGACTTCGTGAGCAGATCTTCAGGCTACCAAAGTAGGGAAACCATCCCTTCTGCAGAGTTTCAATATTGCGATGGCATATCTTCGGATCATCCTCAGGGATGTTTATCAGACAGTAGCAAATAGCCCATGGTGCAGCTCTAGTGCGACGTAAATAAAGTACCTAAATCAATCATGCAGAAAAACATTTTCTGAAAAGATCGCAATCTCACCAACAGTGTTCGTCAGAAGCAACGGTGTAATTGAGGTGATACGGCAATTAATATTCACTAATTTTTTCGCTAATTTCTGCAGTTATCTATTAAAAGTAGTTTTTTTACTTATTGTATTTTTATTTTACTTCTTTAATTTTAAAATAAAAACTACATATTTAAATCATAATTTTTTTTGTTTCTTTTAAGGTTTTTAAATTCCTGATTAATTTAAAAGCCCTTTAGTTATATCTTATGTATAATTGAATGCCACTGCTCAGCGTACATTTGTCTGGTATACCGTACACTAATGTTTTTTCTCTCCCTTTTTTTAAGGTTAAGTGCCTTTGCTTGGTATATTTGCCCGTTATACCCTACTCTTATGTTTCTCGTAAGGTTTAGGATACCTGCTCTATATACATTTATCTGATATACCTAACAGTGTTATTTAAGGTTCAGTGCTATACATTACACATAAATAAATACTTCCAGTAAATATGTTAAAATTTAGTGGTAAATCAAGTCCTGATTCCAATTATCTCAAATTTTATAAAATTGCATTACATGTTTTGATATATTGTCTTTGCACAAGTAGAAGCTTAATGCAAAGTGAGTACCCAATTTGTATAAATTGCACCCCCACATGTCGATGATAAGATCTAGAAATACAATTTACGTGATGTTAGGATTTATAATTGAACCTACTAATCGCAATTCACCATTGCCCATCTGTACCTAGTTTTCTTTCACATATCTCAAAGTTGATCATTTAATACATAAATTCAAAGAATCCTTGTTATCTGTGCTATTAAATTATCAAAGTATTAAATACCGCGTTAGCACATTTAACTGATTGTGAATTTGATTTTTTTAAAATTATTATTATTATGAAACTATTAGACTATGAGGCTTCGCCCCTCTTTCGCTCCGCTCACCAACCCACATTTTGACCTTTCATTCATATTTGTTTAATGCTTCCTTGAAAGTCAACACTTTTTTTAAAAAAGGATAATTTTATTTTCGAAATATCTAATTGTTTTTTGTAAGGACATTTTGTTAGTGTGTTAATCATTTTTAACGATAGCAAAAGAGCAGCTTTCTGAGCCCAAATTTCCACCGTATACTGACTTATTCATTTTTCCCCCCAAGGAATTCGTATACATCTGCCAACTCCTTTGAATCTTGCTGATTCCACTTTGTATTTATCTATAATTGAGAAAATGTAAGTAAAACATCTCCGGCAAATTTTTTTCCTTGGTTTTTAAAGAGTTCCGAAAAAAGTACCATTGCTAAATAATGAAGTGAGTCTCAAATGGAGTTAAAATTTTAAAAAAAACTGTCGATTTTTAATTGATAGCCTTTGTTAAGTAATATTCTTAAGTAGATGTTAGAAACAATACCACCATAATTGATCTCAAATTTTCTTCTTCCAAATACTATATATGCAATATTGTATTAGGTTATTTTATACCCGTTCAACGCATTCATCATAAAGACTTTAAACTCTTATAGCTTAAGTTATCGACTATACTTTTCAAAATAAGTTACTTCTAATTCATGATGACTCGTTTTATTTTATATTTTACAACCATCGATGAACAGCAGACCCAATTTTATGGGTTTACGACAACAAATGTTCAACTCCGATGCCTTGAAATTTTGAACCCAATTCAAAAGACAAGGGAACTCCTGGATCGAGAATTGGGAGAAATTTGCCTTCGTGGAAGACTTTTTTGATGGAGATAACCCACATTTGCGATGCATGGTGAGGAAGACCACTAAAATCTCTCACGGTTAGCCTGATGGCAAGGGGACTCTAACCCATGATCCGTCTACCACTGAGAATATTTCACTTCTGCACTGTAGTTGGTGCAAGCCGGATGCGGAATTCGTATCGAGCAGCCATCGCCGGGTTCGAACCCCGGTTCACCTCATTGAAAAGAGGCTCATATCGCGGCTCATGATAAGCCATTTGACTTTTTATAATTTTTTTTCTTTTCGTCCAACTGCAACTAACAGAAATTTTTAATGTAACTATCAATATCAAAACAAATTGATGCCAATGATTTTTTTTTTGGATTACTATATTAGTGTAGAGAATACTATATCATATTTATTGAAGGCAGGGGATTATTTTTTAAAATTATTTTACTGAGTAGAGAAGTACAGAAAGAGATTATTTTGTTGCACATAAAGACTATTTTTTTTACAGAGAATACGACAAACTTTCTTAATTTGAAACGTTACCAATACATCTCAAGCAAATATTAAATTTCCCTAGCTGCAGTTTGTCTTTTAAAGTCATATCTAAAAAACCTATAGCAAAAGTAAGTCTTTTAATTTTTTATTTCTCTGCCTTGTTCCTCTTATGGCTCACCTGCTTCAGTTTCGCCAAGAAAACTGAAGGTTAAAGCAATTTGAGTGAAAACAAACTAATTTCATATTTAAATAAGCAACGAAGACTCTAGCCAAGAAACGTTGAATACTAATTTATGAGTGGGATTAAATGGCGATTGTATTGCTAAGCAAAGAGCCTATACTTTGATAATTTCAAAGTATTTTGTAAATATTCCTCTATGCTTCAAATATTTTAGTATCAAATGAAATCAAATACTTTTAAGCATATTCATTAAATAGCGAAAAATTATGATATTTAACTGTCCCCACCCTAAAAATAATGACTAGAAGAAAAAGTTCATGATGAATTTTAATTTAGTTAATACTGAAATACAATTTAGTAAAATTTAGGTAAAAACCATATTTAATAAGTCATCTAATATATGTAATTCTCTTACTTGGCTCCCAAATTTTGGCTGTATTTCTTTTCCGCCGGTGGCAACATTTGCTTTGTTTTGTTTACGTACTATTTCTTTTACACGGCGAATCGACCAATGATTGCCGCTAAAAATGACACATGCCAAATCTAGCTGAGGTGGCTCAACATATAGCACTTTTAAAAACGGAAACTGAAATAACCGGAGAGCATCAGCTGCGGCAATCTCATACTATTAAGCTAGGCAGAAGTGAGTAGTCTTTGTCGATAGATCTCTATTTTAGTATTTTGTCGAAAGCGCTTTTTTTTCACGAATTTATATATTACGAATTTATTTGACGATTTTTGATTTTTATCACGAATTATACTATAGCACATTTCTAATAGGTTTAACGAATTACATGTCATTTATTTGAATTCAAATTTATTTCAATTACTTAGTATTTACTAAAAAGATGTAATTTTTTTTAACAAAAAGTTTTTATGCGGATTTGAACGATTGTTTTGAATTCTTAGAATTTTGTGCATTTACAATGCACCTAGGTTAGTAGCGAGCGAAGCGAGCTTGGTTTGCTAAGCAAACCATATAAGATTGCGTAGCAATTTTCGGGGTTGGCGAGCGTTAGCGAGCAGGGGGTGCAGCCCACTAGTATTAAATAATTGGTCGTTGCGCATCGTTTTAAGTCGCAAAAGGTAAACTATGGCAAGAACCAGTGTACTTTTTGTAAGGTATTAATTACGTCTTTCTCTTAAGCGTTTCGCGCGTATTATCTCTGAATGCAACAGTGTAGTCTTGATTCACATACGAACCGCATTAAGCAAATTAGAGCATTTCCTTTTAGTGCAGTCACCTCGTGACTATCTCTTCAAATTTAAACACATATCAAAGCTTTTTATCTCTAAATCGCTTGTATGTAGATACATTTACCAAAATTTTTGGTGTCTCGGTTAATCAAATATAATTTGAAATCTAACAACCAGGTTAAAAATCATCTAAACAATGCCATTTAAATCGTATATAAACACTGTATTTGGCGTCAATCCGGAATAAAGTGTTCATTTGGACAACTGTTGCTACTCAATCTCACTTATACACTTCAGGATCCTGCACGCACTCGACTGCTCCAATGTGGAGAAAAACCATCAGACAATGCCAACCTTCATCTATCAAAAGGTGCCTCAACACAGATTTTAAGTTAAGATGTTTTATATACTAGTGAATTGGAATTATATTTTTGTAGTGGTAGATATATGTACACTAAATTCACACATTTTTTTTTAGTTATTCAACATTACATTCGGAAATATTACTCCGCAGTGATTACAGTGAAAGTATTCATCTTAACATAGTTATTGGGAGAGTATTCTTTTTCTCGGAGTAGATTAATAAACTCTGCAATAAAAAAGATCGTGGAATAAAAATGAACCTCAATTCAATTCAAAATCTCAATTCAGTTCAAAATATTCAATTTAAAATCAATTTCAATAAACGAATTGGAATTAATAAGGAAAACAAATTTAATCAAAATATTCCAATTTTGATCAGGCCTGTATTGACTAGGTCATTTTTAGTCTTCGAAAATTATGTTCATGACGTTTGGGAATGTACCGACAACCGACGGAAGTTGCGGACAGCTGAGAACGGACAGAAAAACCTGCAGAGATAAAGATATCTTGGCGGATTGGCTGAAGTTTCTTTATCCAGGATATAATGAGCAAACCAATTTCATGCCTCTTGTAATCCTGTAATTCCATGCCTCTTGTAATCTTTTTTCAAAAGTTCACTTTGGAAGCAGATCTTTTGCAAAAATTATCCGTACACTGGTGAGGATTTGTTACACAAGATTGCTCTGAATGAGATCTTTGGCAGTTTATCGAAAGGTACCAATTAAGAACTTGTTGTCAAACTGTAGTCTTAACTTTCAATGCACTTTCAGGAAACCTATGGAAAAGAATAAAGAAAAATTTGAGTATCCATACTTTAGTGGGTAAACACTAAATTTAAAAATTAAAGCAAATCTCATTTTTATCTCATATAGCCGACTACGTCCGTCGATAATGTATCAATCATTCAAACGATTCTCCAGGGGCAAGATCAACCCCCAAAATCTCAATATCCTTTAATTTTTTTGAGCAATGTATATTCAAAATGTTACTAAAATCTTTCCTTTTCAGCGTTTCAGTTACAGGGGTTAGACAAAATAATGGAAACACTGTTCTATTAATTTTTTTTCTTCATATTTCACAATTATTTAAAACTTTTAGAAGTGTTTAAGTCATATGATTTCTTATCAATAAAATTTCAAGCTTTCAGAGGTTCGAGAGACTCACAATAAATTACGAACGAAAAAGAAAGTTTTTGAACCCCATACGCCACAAAAATACAGCGATACGCTTGTAACTAATGTCAATAACGTTGATTGTGATTTGAAATATCTGCATAAAATTTCGTTAATCCAGCTTAAATATTCATGTAAAAATGGATATTTTTATAAAATTTAATTTTTAATGTTTAATTAATTTAATTTTAAAAATTAATTTAATTTAATAAAATTTAATTTTTAATTCTTACTAATAACACTACGTTTAAATATTGTAGAAATATTCAATAAAACTAAATGAAATTTTTAGTGTATAATAAAAATAATATTTTAAAATTTGCTAAAAACTGAACAAGATAAGAGTATTTTAATTTATATAATATCATACTGACCGTACGAGAAAAAAATAAAAAATAAAAATTTTCATAATTTTGTTTTGAACCGTATTTGATAATTTATGAAAAAAATTCAATGATAATATTTTAAAAATTTAAAAAGTTTCTAAAGATTTCTATTTTATTATTTCAAAAATATATTCTTAAATTTCTTTCACCCAGTTTTTGTTAACAATGGCACTGAATATTATGATAGAAACCTATCTTCTATTGGTCCATTTTAAACCAATCATAGTCTAGCACTAGTGCGTATGTACCTAAAAGGAAAACATCATACTTTACCAAAGTGCATTAAATCATTTCTATTTGAAATTTTTTGGGCTTTTGCACTCTGAATAATATACAATTCTATATCAAAGATGTTCAAGACGCTAAAGAAGATGTAAGTAATTCTGAAATAAAATTTAGATAAGATCAATTTGAATCTAAATAATATTGGACAAATTTAATTATGAGTAAAAAGTTAATCCCTTTGCACTTAAAGGGTAATTCTAAAGTCCATTACAACTCTAAATTCAAAGTTAAGTCTCCATTTATTTCAAAAACATTGCACATAAGAAATTATTTATTTAAAATTTTGAAATTTAAGAAGTCATTATTAAGTAATGCATAGGTCCCTATTTCGTTTTAGTTTAAGTTTACTTTGCTTATTTATACAATATAAAGAGATATTAAAAGAATTATACTGATATTTATTTAGTATAACTTCACTTATTATTTACCTATGAAAATGTTCATGCAATTACCTGAAAAATTGCCTTTTGAAAATACTTCCATTTATTAAATTCTGCTTAAAGTAACGCTTGAATTTGATTTTATTTAAATAATTGCTTCACGTGGATTCCTCATAAATACAAAAATTGCTGTGGTTGACTTAAACCTACATTTCATTTTCAATTATTAAAATTCCATGCTATTTATTGAAACTGCATATTAAATTGACATCAATCGCTGTTGCGGAGTAAGCAACCAATATCAATCCCTATCATTATAGTTTCTCTTGCTGTCTCCCAAGCTCATATTTTGATTTTAACTTCATAAAATAAACTTCTCCAACGTTTTTTTAAAAAAATTAATGTAGTGAAGGTGCGAAAATAAAAAAGGAATGGAGGATATGCAATGGAAGTGACTGGTACTATAAATCTGGCGACTGCTCAGCCTTGGAAAAAAAAATTTTAATAATTATTTTCATTTTACATAATATTACATTGGTGTTTTTAATGTAGGTAATTAGTATATATCTCAAAAATAAAATTTCCCTCTAAATTAGTTGATAGTTACTTGCACAAGCGATTGCCAAATTTTGCATGACGGTAAATTTTTCTTTTATTCATCACTTATCACTTTCTCCCTATTCTTGAAGCAAGAATTCTAAATAGCTTTCATTCTTTATGAAGTTAATTAATTTTAGATTGATCATTATACAATTTCAAATTGACCATAATTTCATAATTTACTCTGCAATAGATATCGTTAAATTGCGTTCAAAACATTTTTTACATGGAAAAAAATATAGCTAAAAATGGTGATAGTTTCTATTGGCTAAACTTGAACGTTTCACTTGAATTTAAGTTAATTCAGTTGTTCACTTTTGTTTGATAGTCACATTATTACTGTGCAACGTCACTTGCACCCATAACAAAACTAAATTGTATGACTTTTTAGAAATTTCAGATCCGATTCAGTGTTTTAGAACCGCAAAATATTTTAAAAATAGCATAGGTGATTTATTTTAAAATTGCATGCAATTATTAAATGTTTTCATGCTTAGGTAAGATAATAAGATTTTTATATTTTTACTGTGCATAACCTAAATGTAGGTAAGTAACCATAACCTTAATGTATGTATAGACGGTATGCATAGACCGCTCATAAAAAAGTGAGGTTTCTGGAATTAGAAATTTATTTAAAAAATTAATATTTAATTCAATTAATAAATAATTTGTTTTTAAAATCAGTTGTATCTTTAGTATTTAAGAGAACTGATTAACAAATTTTTTTTTGAACTTTCAATCCGAGTGGTCATATTTTTATTCAAGATATAAAATCAGATCAGTTTGGTAAAATTGCAGCAATCATTTTGTTCCTGGGACAGAGGATACTGCCAATTTGATTACACGAGAGCTTGAATATAAGATTTAATGTTTATACTGCCGGAATAAGCTGTACTTTTCCAGGTTATTACACTATCGAATATAAAAAGAACACGCGTTGTTATAAGTTAAATTTGGCTAATAAAAAAATCTAAAAAAACGATTAAAAAAATTAGTAATGTAAAATAAGTAACTGTTAATAAGTAATGTGTACTAACAGTGATAATGTTACAAGTAACACTGTTATAACGTCATTTTTTAATACTTATTTAGTTTTTTATGAGCATCTATTTTGCCCAGTGTTTAAAAACTATATGAAATGGGAAAAAATAGTGGCAAAAAAAAGTTGACAGAGGTCAATTTTTTTTTTTTTTTTTTTTTTTACTTTCTACCTTATGTTTTACAAATTAAATAGATCTTAGTACCTGAACATATTTGTCAACAGAGTACATTAATGACAATTTGAGAAAATAAAACTTTGAAACACTAGGAGAAGATTTCTTTTCGAATTAACACTATGTTATTTAAATAGGTACTAGAACAATTCAATATTTTTATGCTAGTGAATTTAAAATTCCATAAGAAAACTGGTATTTTTAAATTTATAAACTTAACTATATTTAAATTTTCAGTAACATCTTTCTTTTTAAAACTTTTCAGTTGTGTTTTTTATAATTGGGAAATGCTAGTTTAAAATTAAAATTTCGTCTAGTCTATTTTTTTTTTCACAATGTACTATTTTTCATAAGGAGATATTCTCTTACAAATTTCTTTTCGCCAATTTCTATTAATAGTGGTATTGAATGTTAAAATGGAACCCTTTCTCTATTGGTTCATTTTAAGCGAATCATTGTCTAGCAATAGCGTGTATGTACTTAAAAAGAAAATTATACTTTAAACAGTGCATTAAATCAATTCTATTCGAAGTATTTTGTGTGTATGTACTCTGAATAATATTCTATTCTAAATCAACGATGTTGAAAGCGATAAAGAAAATGTAAGCAGTTTTGAAATAAAATTTAGTTAAAACCAATTTTAATTTAACAAATAAAGCTTTTGAAGTACAATATTTAATTTTGAGTGATAAGTTTGAACCTTCTCTCTCAGATAAAGCAAATCACCAATCTAAATTAAAAATTTAAGTCATCATTTACCCAAAACACATTATACATAATTTAAAGTTTAAAATTTAAATGGATACAATAATGTAATGCAGATAATAAAGTGAACTAGAAAAATTTCATAAACTAAATTCATTGATTTTAGCTTACTTTGCTTATTTATTTTAAATAATATAAGGAGAATATATTTGAGGATGATTACAGTTAGTACCCTAATTTAGAATATGGCAACGTAATTACTTTAAAACACTAAATATATTTAGTTCGAACTTATAATGTGTTGGTAAACAAAAGAAATATTTTGAATTGCCTTTTAAAAATACTTCGATAAATTGTTTAAATGAATGCCCAATTCGAATTTTATTTAAATGAATATTTTACGTGGATTCTAATAGCCTCAAAAAATGAGGTTGGCTTGAACCTACACTTCATTTTTGTTTAATTTATTAAAAGTGTATATTAAATTGATATACATTGCTATTGTGGACTAAACAAGTTGGTAAAAATATACTTGAGGGTGCCCCTTGGCGAAATTAGCGACTTATGTTTGGCACCATTCCTGTTTGCGCGGTAACAGGAATTGCTGCCAAAATATAATGATATTTCAATAAAAAATTGGAAAATTTTATCAAAACATCGGCCAAAACTTTTTAAAATTGCAATGAACCCGATATGAGCAAATTTAATAAACCCAATAAAATGCGTTTTGAATCGAAACAAAATTTAATGGAGTAAGCGCAGAAAGAAAAGGAACAAAACAACTCACTTCTTCGTTGAGCTTGAATATCCTCAGATTTAGGTGCACCGAATTTTCTAATAGCAGTTAGATACTGTCTAAATTTATCATGAACAGAACTGTGAACATTGCTATTGTGGACTAAACAAATTGGTAAAAATATACTTGAGGGTGCCCCTTGGCGAAATTAGCGACTTATGTTTGGCACTATTCCTGTTTGCGCGGTAACAGGAATTGCTGCCAAAATATAATGATATTTCAATAAAAAATTGGAGAATTTTATCAAAACATCGGCCAAAACTTTTTAAAATTGCAATGAACCCGATATGAGCAAATTTAATAAACCCAATAAAATGCGTTTTGAATCGAAACAAAAATTAATGGAGTAAGCGCAGAAAGAAAAGGAACAAAACAACTTACTTCTTCGTTGAGCTTGAATATCCTCAGATTTAGGTGCACCGAATTTTCTAATAGCAGTTAGATACTGTCTAAATTTATCATGAATAGAATCTGTGTGCCTCCATCGCCACATATATTCGGCGAAATACGAATCGAAAATGGCGTCTGTGGTACCGGACTGGCGATGACATTTTTTTCTTAAGTCCCTTTTTATGACTGCCCACATACCTTCGATCTTATTGAGCAGAAGTAAAGTAACCTTACCAGCCGGTATCCAACGTAGAACTAACGGACCTCTGAAATCACATTTACCATTGAACATTTAAAAATAACGCCAAAATCTGAATTAATCAGAATCACGATTGGATTTCAACATCGCCCAGCTTGGCGATTAACCGCGATCACAACTTGGCGAGAATCAAGGGGCACCCTCAAATATAGTCTACACAACAAATTATACACATCTTTATTTTTAACGCTCTTTCATGTTTGTAATGTTAATGAGATTTTTTAGTAAAATTGCTAAGATAAGAAAGAAATAGGCGATCAGTAACTGAAAGGACTACTAATTCAAATTCGGCGACTGTGCAACACTAGAGATTAACCCTTATTTCTAAAACGTTCATAGTATATAACAGTCTAATTTGTTCTTACAACTGTGGTTGAACAGCCGACCCAATTATGGGTTTACGACTACTAATGTTCAACTCCGTAACCTGGTAATTTTGAACCTAATCTAAAAGAAAAATAAACTCCTGGATTAAATACTGTGAGAAATTTTGCTTTCGAGGAGGACTTTATGGTGAAATTAACCTGCATTTGCGTTACACGGAGAATAAAGTCACGAAAGTCTCCCATGGTTAGTCTGACGGCAAAGGGACTCTAACCCATGATCCATCTACCACTGAAGATATTTTTGCGTCAGCATGGTGGTCGGTGCAAGACAGGTGCGGGATTCGCATCAACCAGCCATCACTGGGATTCGAACCCGGTTCACCTTATTGGAAGGCTAACGTTCTTTCCCCTAAGCCAACACGGCTCATATAACAGTTTGTTGATGTTTTTAGTGCAGGTAATAGAAAAACACATCAATAATCTAAGTTTTATTAAATTCATACGTAGTTACCTAACACAAGGGATAACCAAAATTAGAATTGCAGTTAAGTTTTCCTTAATTTATCTCACACTACTTTTTCTCAATTCTTGCAATTCTCTTCAATTCTCTCTCAATTGAGCAAGAATTCCAAATAGCTTACACCCATATATTGAACTATAAGATTAACTTTTGAGTGATCATAAACCCATACTTGTAACTACAGTAACTAAATGTTTATTGTCTTTCATCAACATCGATTTCGAAATTACTTTAATTAAGTTCTGTTGTGCTTATTCAAAGTTTTTCCGCTGTTTAATAAAATGACTTGTTAGTAAAAGCTATTAATTTTGACGTATTTAAAGACATTAAATTAGGAAATATGTTTACATTTGGGGTTCCCATCAGATCACCGAAGTCAAGCATCACTGGCTGTGGTCAGTGTGCGGATGGGTGACCACTTGGATCAGTCTGTGTCGGGACCAAGGGTGTGCGGTATTGGTCCTCGCTAAACTGTGTTACCGTAAAGTGTTTGACTTCGAGTGCAGGTCGTCGGGCTGCTGAAGCGGGGGTGCCATCTCCTCTGCAGAGGATCAAAATTGTGACGGCATGTCTTCGGATCATCCTCAGGGATGTTTCCCAGACCGTCGCCAATAGCCCATTGTGCAGTTCTAGTGCGACGTAAATGAACAACAACAACATGTTTACATTTGGAAGCAAAGTCATTTTCATTATTAAGTCGTTTTATTCAGAAAGGTGAAGAAAAAAAACTTTTAACATGAAGCGGGCTAAAAATGTAAACCTTCGCTAACATTTTTATTTTATTTAATTTCTTAAACGCATAAAATTTAAATAAATTAAAGAGTAAATAACTAGATAAATGGTTGAATTTCCTTGTGCCCGACTAACCGAACAACATGACATAAAAATGTAATTTAAAGACGCTGTGAAATATTTCATTATTACTATACTACCAATTTTAGCATGCTCTTAAATTTAGAAATTTAAAAACTTTGCCAACATCTTTTAAATTCTTTTTTATTTTATTTATTTTTTTAAACACATAAAAGTTAAATAAAATAAAGAGGAAATATCTAGATAAATAAATAAATAAATAGTTAATTTCCTTTGTACCATGGAAACCGAAAAGAACTGAAAAATATCATGTAAATACGTTGCAAAATAATTCATTATCTCTAGACAACCGATCTTAGTATACTCTTAAATTTAGAAATTTAAAAATATTTCAAAATGCTCCTTAACATATTTCTTTCAAGCTTTTCTACTGAGTTTCATGAACTTTCTCTGGATAAATTCATAGGTATCTCTATATGGCTTTTATATTTAGAGAATATAAAATATACTTATTTTATAATTATTTTATATTTATTTTATTATTTTTATATCATAACTATTCTTTTATTATTGTTCAAAAAATGCTCCCGTAAATCATGTTCCCCAAACTTTCTACATATGGATAATGAAAATTATGTAGAAAAACACCATTGGTCGAATATTAACAAATCACTGTCTAGCATTAGTGCTTATGTACTTAATAGGAAAACGGCGTACTTTATCATTTATACTTGATATCTCTGATGTGAATGCGCTTCCTGTACGATTAAATTCGAAACGAAGATGTTCAAGGCTTTTAAGAAGATGTAAGTCATTTGAAAATAAAATTCAGTTAAGATATATTAAAAAATTGTAATACACGTTTCAAAATGCTAGTTTAAAACATTTAAATTTAATTAGCCATTATAGCATTTTGCTTTGGATAGATTATTACTCTATGTTATAAATTAAATATTTATATATTCAATTACCAATGTTATTTAAGTAGTTTATTTATTTAAAACAATAAAATTCAAAAAATTACAATATTGCAAGTGATCTTTGTTTATAAATCACTTTTGCAAGCAAAACAAATTTTATGAATTGTCATTCGAAATTACTTCGAAAAAATGGATCTTGCTTAAGTGAATGCTTAATTTTCCCTTTTATTTAAATGAATATTTCACGCGAATTCAACATAATTAAAAAAATAAATAAGGTTGACCTCATCTAATATTTTACTTCTTAAAATTGCGGAAAGAACTGGCTCTAGTCGCCATTTTTGCAGTAAACAGGTTACTTCTCTGTTGTATTATTATTATTCGTGGGGTTTTCAAAGCTTTTATTTTAATGAAACTAAAATTTTGGGCTCAATTACGTTTGTTCAAACAGCTTCTTTAAAACTTAGGTTTAGTGAAGATTCTGATTTAAAAAAGAAATAGCTACAAAAAAAATTGGTTACAAAAACTACAAAAATTGTTAATGCTTCAAATTTAACGAGTGCTGATTATAAATATATATTGTGATATAGCATATATTACCTCAATAACAGCTATAAATAATATGATAATGATACATCAATAGAAAATTAAACATTATAGATTTCAATAGCAGTTTTATGATGTTTCATAGTTTTTCAGTTGTTCACTAAAATGGTTTGTTAGTAAAAGCTATACATTTTCATTATTAAATCGTTGTCGAATTTAGAAATGTGAAGAAAAAAAATACTTTTAACATAAAAGGGCTGAAAATGTAGAACTTTGCCAACTTCTTTTAAATTCTTTTTCATTTTATTTAATTTTTTAAACACATAAATGTTAAGTAAAATAAAGAGTAAATGTTTAGATAAATAAATAGATAAATAGTTGAATTTCTTTGTGCCCTGCAAACTGAAAAGAACTGAAAAATATCATATAAAGATGCTGCAAAATTATTCATTATTTATAGACTACCGATCTTAGCATGATCTTAACTTTAGAAATTTAAAAATATTTCAAAATGTTTCGTAACATATTTCTTTCAAGATCTTCTACTGAGTTTTATGAATATTCTCTGGCTAAATTCATAAGCATCTTTATATGGCTTTTACATTTGGGAAATGAAATTACATTTATTTTATTATTTTTATAGTATAACTATTTTTTATTATTGCTAAGAAAATACACCCCTTAATCATGATCCTCGAACTTTCTAAATAGCGATATTGAAAATTATGTCGAAAAACTCTTTTATTCATTGGTCGAATATTAACAAATCACTGTCCAGCATTAGTGCGTATGTACTTAATAGGAAAACGGCGTACTTTATCATTTATACTTGATATCTCCGATGTGAATGTGCTTCCTGTGTGATTAAATTCAAAATAAAGATGTTCAAGGCTTTTAAGAAGATGTAAGTAATTTGAAAATAAAATTCAGTTAAGATGTATTAAAAAATAGTAAAGCACACTTGAAAATGCTAGTTTAAAGCATTTAAATGTAATTGCCCATTTTAACATTTCGCTTTGTATCATTTTTACATATAGCTTTGTAACATTTGTAGTTTATTTATTTAATACAATAAAATTTAAGAAATTGCAATTATTTCAAGAGTTCTTTGTTTATAAATCACTTTTGCAAGCAAAACAAATCTTATGAATTGTCATTCGAAATTACTTCGAAAAAATAGATATTGCTTAAGTGAATGCTTGATTTTCCCCTTTTTATATATTTCACGCGAATTCAACATAATTAAAATAAATAAATGAGGTTGACCTCATCTAATATTTCATTTCTTAAAATTGCGGAAAGAACTAACCCTTGTCGCCATTTTTGAAGTAATCAGGTTACCTCTCAATCGTATTATTATTGTTAGTGGGGTTTTTTAAAGCTCTTATTTGGATTAAACTAAATTTTTGGGCTCAATTACGTTTGTTCAAACAGCTTTTTAAAACTTAGGTTTAAAGAAGATTCCGATTTAAAAAAGAAATAGACGATTACCTACAAAAATTGTTAATGCTTCAAATTTAACCAATGCTGATTGTAAATATATATTTTGATTTTTAAATACTACATAGATGTATTTAGTGCGGGTATCATGTAAAAGCACGTCCATATTTTTTTTTTACACTAACACATAGTTTCTTTATCCTAGTGATCACCAGATTTAAAGGTGTAGCACCCAGTTCTTATATAATTCATCACCTATTGTTTTCTGTTCTTGCAGCAAAAATTCCAAATATCTTAACTTCCTTTTAAGAGCTTATATTTAACATATTTAGTTTAGTGAAGATAGTGATATAAAAGAGAAATGGGCGATAAATTGCAAATGTAAATGGTACTTCACTTGGCATCTGCTTATAAAAAATGAATTGTGATTTTTAAAGTTTTCATTGCGTTTACTACAATTGATTTAAGTGGATGTAGAAAATAAATGTCTCTATGTTAAAAAAAATGGTACTTATTCCGGTAATTTTTGGTTAACCAGGCACAAGCAAATGCAACTATTTTTGTTCATTTTTCATTTACTTGAATTTTTTCAAAATTTTTTTCATTTATTTTAAATTCACTTAATTTTTACGTGTTTATATATATATGAAATTTAAAAAAAAATTGTCAGGGGTCTATATTTTGAGGCGACAATTCGCTTATACCCGGCTAATCGAAAAGTTCCCTTAGCCGTTTCGGAAGACAATAAAAATCTACTACCACAGTATCCATATTAGGTACATATGTTATTTAATTTTAATAGTACTTTAAATATCGATTGATACAGCATGTATTACCACAATTATAGTTGTAAATAATATGATAATGATACATCAATAAATAATTGAACATTATTGATTTCAATATCACTTTTTGTGATCCACATGTCTTATAGTCAATCTTAGCAGATAGGTAAAGATAATCCCACTTTGTTTTCTGCATTATTACAATTACTGTAATATCTTTTGTAAGCAGTGATTTCCTTAGCTACACTTCTAGACAAACGAAATTGGTTAAAAAAATTGATTTGGATACTATGAGTTTATTGTAGAGTTTCAGTATAGAGTTTTCACCAAAACTAACGATTTAATTACAAATCATTTTATATAAATAAGTTAAATAAGTTCAAACAGAATTACTGGTTACCTATAAATGTGACAAATATTAAAAATTCGAAGTAGGTCAATATTTGTAATTTGTGTGCAACATTAGCTCAAGGTAATTAAAATTCACGAAAAAAAGATATGGCTCAAGACTTTTTTTGTGGTTCGAGTTTTACACATTATATTTAGTTGCTTTTGTGTTAAATAATCATTTTGTTTAAACACATAAAAGATCTAAGAGAAAGAAATTATTTAGTTACGTTTTAATGAATTAAATGAAATACAAACAAAAAGAAACTATTTAAAAAACTCATTTTCTCATTGAAATAAATAAGTCTTATTTAATTACCTATCAGAAAAATCAAGTTTGATATATACAGTTGAATGTAACATAATTTGATTCCCGAAATGCCACGCACGATTTTAGATCGTTAACTGATACTTACTTCGTGCTTTTTTTTTTTTAAAGTATATTTCTCTTGTTGTACTCGTAAAAAGTGTATATAGCATAAAAGCGAAAGATAATAAGCTTTTATTAAACATCATAATTTTGAAATTTGAATAGATCCTTTTCATCTACTATTGATTATTAGTGGGCTACGCCCCCTGCTCGCTAACGCTCGCCAACCCCCGAAAATTGCTACGCAATCTTATACGGTTTGCTTCGCTCGCTACTAACTTAGGTACATTTCAAATACACAAAATTCTAAGAATTCAAAACAAACATTCAAATCCATATAACAACATTTTTTTAAAAAAATTACATCTTTTTAGTAAATACTAAGTCATTAAAATAAGTTTGAATTCAAATAAATGACATGTAATTCGTTAAACCTATTAGAAATGTGCTATTGTATAAAATCTTAAAGCGTAACAGCACGACTGAGACTCATTTTTCAATGAATAACTAATAACAATAATGAAACAAATAAATTCATGATATATATCAAAAATCGTTAAATAAATTCGTAATATATAAATTCGTGAAAAAAAGGGCTTTCGACAAAATACTAAAATAGAGATCTATCGACAAAGACTACTCACTTCTGCCTAGCTTAAGGTTATTTCAGTTTCCGTTTTTAAAAGCGCTATATGTTGAGCCACCTCACTAGGTTTGGCATGGGACATTTTTAGCGGCAATCATTGGTCGATTTTCTAGCGTTGCCATTCGGGAAGTTGTAATGAGGCTCTTTTTTGTCGCCGTGTAAGAGAAATATATATATAGATAACAATTTCGCATTTTTTGTTCCGACAGCTTAACATTGCAACGCAGTTGAATTTTTACAAACTGCTATAGAATGTAAATATTTTAACTTAAAATCTACTTTTTAACAATCTTACCACCAATCATGTATTACTTGTTTTATTTATTCATAGTTGGTGACCTAAATTCCAGCATTGACTTCTTTGTTTAAACGTAACTAGCATTTGCTAAAAAAATGTATCGCAATGTTATTTTTCTTGTTGTTTGAAAAATTCCTTGAAGAATAATTGATTTATAAGGAATAAATTTAAAGATACTCAAAAGTTAATAGTCCAAGAAAGATATGCATAATTAGATAATTTTTCCCTAATTTTCAAGTTTAATATGTAATTAAACATTTCACCCATCATTATAGTTCATAAAACGAATTATAGTTCATGTTTCTAATTTAAAAATGAATTCTGTTAAAAATTCTTCCTTCCCTCTTTTTTTATTGCAGTTTCAAGCGAGGTGGAAAGAAGGAGAAGAAAGAAGATAAGAAGAGGTTGTTAGAAAACGAGGAAGAACGAACAATGGTAATGGACGACTTGATTGAAGAAGGAGTGGAACAAATTCCCATCCACACAGAAGAGTGCGTCCAGAACCGATTCATTGAAGATTTGGACTTGTGTGGTAACGCGTTCCTCATAGTCAAGCCACCAGCTGTTTGGTACCCTGGCGAGCATACAGAAGAATATGGTTGGAGCGAAGATTCAAATTACACGAGTCTGAAGTTCCATCGCATTTGGAATTGGATTGATACCAAGGATGTTGGATGGTACCCGTATGAGGATAAAGAAGAGTATGATGGCATGTTTTTAGAAGATCGAAAGAAAGATCCTAAGCCATCATTGTCTGTAAACCGGAAAGAACCACTGAATAAGGAAATGACTGAAATGTGGTTAGAGGAAACGTCAAGAGTGAAATTTCCAGTCGTCCACTATGAAATGGATAGATTTGAGAAAGAATGGCTTGACTATGAGGATTATGAATGGGCCGTACCAGAGGATGCAGTCAGAGGATTAGGATTGCCAGACGAAGAAGAGTCTGATGAAGCTGAGTGGAACTCAGTTATGTACTGAGGAAGATATGTCGGAATGCGGACAAGACAAATTGCAGCTAAGTTTTTTTTATCTATTTAAGTTATATTAAATTAATACCGCATATCTAAATATTAAAGTCAAATTACGATAGAGAAATGCACATCATATTTTATGATTTTTTTTTAAAGCAGGTAAAGTATACTAATGGGGAATATTATAAAGAAGATACATAATCAGGAAGATATATAATCGGAAGAAAAGAAGGGGAATATAATCCTAAGGAAAGAAAAATATAATCAGGAAGAAAGTTTAAAGGAGATTTTTTTTTGAGAGAGAAAAAAAGAGATATTTTTAAAATCAACTACAAGGTAAGTCTGTCAATAGTTTGTATCTTACATCAGAAGGCTGAGTCTTAGAGATACTTTAAAGAAAAGCCATCATATTTATTTTAGTAGAAATTTTTTTTTAAATTGTGTACCAATCAATTCCTTATTTCAAGAAAGTTTCATCTAGTATACCTTTACAATTTCGCCAAATTGCAAATCAGAAATAACCCCAAGCGATGTGTATATATATATTCAAACCCCGCTATAGTGAACCTTCAAGGGACCGAAATTTCAGTTCACTATAACCGGGTGTTCACTATATCCGTAACGCAGGCAATTTAACTAATGGTTCCCAAACTACTCCCTTTTATTACACATTATTCAAATAAATGACTGAAAAATATTATGTAGTAGCAAAAAATGTGTTATTTTTCATTACTCTTCGTCTTGCGTACAAAAAAAATTAGTAATCTTTAGCTGATGAACAATCATCAACATCAGTTATGGAAACACTTCCCGACTCTCAGATAATTTTTCCTAAATTTCTGTTATTCCGTTTTTTAAGCCTGTCCAGCCAGCCATTCGAGCACATGAAAGTAGTCTCATAAAATCACTTAGCAAATTTATCCACATTTGTCCACATTGCGGCTTCTTCGAATGGTGAACCACTTCAGTAATGCTTCTTCAACATCTTTGAGATCTGCTTTTCTCAACTTTTTTCTGCCATCTAAATTTTTTTCATGAGCAGAAATTATTAATTGCCTATTTTTCCATGTGTTGCAAACTTCAGATTTGGATAGTTTATATTCCCTGAAAATATCAACAAAAAAAATTAAGAAAAAAATCAGTCGAAGATAGAAAAAACTTCATTATATCCAACTTCCTCACTTTTTTGGTTCACTATATCCACAAAAAATAACATTATGCGTTTATAGCAAGGCACGGGACCGAACATTTGGTTCACTATATCCGGGAGTTCACTATAAGCCGTGTTCACTATAGCGGAGTTTGACTGTATAAACAATCTTAAAAACAAAATTGCTCTAAGAAATGATCTGAAAAAATACAACTATACGATGAGAAAATATAACAGAACGATAAAATATGTATATATATATATATATATATATATATATATATATATATATATATATATATATATATATATATATATATATATATATATATATATATATATATATATATATATATATATATATAATCATAAGAGAACTATTGCGACAGAAAACTATATTTCAATAGTATTCAATAGTATAAAATGACAATAGTATTCGATAGTATTTCAATAGTATAAAATGACAGAAGAAGCTTTTAAAAATAAAAATTAGAATTCGGAGAATTGCTTATAAGCAGATGAGACAGACAAACAATCAATGTTTCACTGTACAGGATGCAAGTTTCAATAGGACAACACCTTATTTGATAGCAGATCATCATAAAGATATAACTATTCAGAAAAACGCAGCATTAGAAAGGTCAAAGGGAAATTATTGCGAAATAGATGTGATGCAAAAATAATTATTGATTCACTGAAAAAGAAATGCAAACTTCATCAGGAAAGGAACTAAATTGATAAGGAAGGATTTAATACAGGCATTCTAAATGGCAGAATGAAAAAGGATTTGACTTCATCAGGAAAGGCAGATGGTTTGGAATTGAGATAAATTAAAAAAGGCTATGTTGACAAAAAAAAAAAAAAAAAAAAAAGCTGGAATACGGTAAATTACCAAAACTCCGATATGATATAGTTAGAGCAGCAAATAAAACTCAAGATTTCCAGGTAGTATAAATTTAAATTATTATATTAAGAATAACTGATTTTTCATAGTTAAAATATGGTAAATAAATTGGCCCAGTTATTGAGATTAATATATTAATAAGTTATTAGTTATAATATTATATTTGTTATATATAAATAATTCGTAGTAAAAATTTACATTATTGACACTAAAACAAAATGAGAGTTTTCGTTTGTGTACAAATCAGTTTCCAATTTGAAAACAAAATCATCAAAAATAGCTTTTCACTTTGAGCAAAGTGCAAGTCATAAGTCACTTCTCAGAAATTTATCCCCTATCGTTAAAAGTTTAGGTACCCGGTACCCATTGAATAGGGTTAATTATTAATTAATTGTATCTTTTTTGATATTATGACCCAACTATCATGTATTTTTACCTACTCTATTTCTGATTAAACTTGACTCTTGATTTTGGGACCAATAATTTAATGCTAATCATTATTTAACTTAGAAATTTAGTTATCATTAGTTTACTTTGTTAGATTTAGAAATTAAACTCTTTAAAAAAGATTTTTTCATTTTTTGTATTGTCTGCAATACTGACTTACATTCCTCAGAAACCCGAAATGTTACTGACAGTGACAGGGCTTGGCATCCTCAGAAACCCGAAATATTATTGACAGTGACAGGGCTTGGGATCTTTAGAAACCCAAAATATTATTGACAGTGACAGGGCTTGGGATCCTCAGAAACCCGAAATATTATTGACAGTGACAGGGCTTGGGATCTTTAGAAACCCAAAATATTATTGACAGTGACAGGGCTTGGGATCCTTAGAAACCCAAAATATTGTTGACAGTGACAGGGCTTGGGATCCTTAGAAACCCAAAATATTGTTCACAGTGACAGGGCTTGGGATCCTTAGAAACCCAAAATATTATTGACAGTGACAGGGCTTGGGATCCTCAGAAACCCGCAATATTATTGGCAGTGTCGAGGCTTGGGATCCTCAGAAACCCGAAATATTATTGACAGTGTCAAGACTTGGGATCCTTAAAAACCCGAAATATTATTGACAGTGTCAAGGCTTGGGATCCTTAGAAACCCAAAATATTGTTGACAGTGACAGGGCATGGGATCCTTAGAAACCCAAAATATTGTTGACAGTGACAGGGCTTGGGATCCTCAGAAACCCGAAATATTATTGACAGTGTCAAGGCTTGGGATCCTCAGAAACCCGAAATATTATTGACAGTGTCAAGACTTGGGATCCTTAGAAACTCGAAATATTATTGACAGTGTCAAGGCTTGGGATCCTTAGAAACCCAAAATATTGTTGACAGTGTCAAGGCTTGGGATCCTTAGAAACCCAAAATATTGTTGACAGTGACAGGGCTTGGGATCCTTAGAAACCCAAAATATTGTTGACAGTGACAAGGCTTGGGATCCTCAGAAACCAGAAATATTTACGAGACTTGAGATCATCAGAAACCCAAGCAAGTTTTTTTTTTTCATTTCACTTTTGAAACACCCTCATTAAGAAAGATATTTCAAATATATGCAATGAAAGTACTTGATAAACTGTTACTGTTAAGTTACAGTTACCTTTTACTATTAAGGTTAAAGTTTGAAAACAAAAAGTACTATGAGTTCACGAATATATACAAGATTTGCACGCTTCTGTTAGAGGAAAAAAAGCATGCAAATAGACAAAGTGAATGAGACAAAGGTAAGAAGGCTTTGATTTTCCACCCAATGGAATGAGTGTACGGGGAGTAGAAAAATAGAATCGGAAACTTTTGCTTTTTTGCTCGGAATCATTATCAAAGAAGTTATGAATTCAAACTCTTACTTAATAGAAAGGCTGTATATCATTTGAAGAACTTCTTTCAAAATTTTAAAAAAAAGCAGTTTATCGTTTAAGTTAGCTAATATCTATTTATATTATCCTATTCTTCTCTACATTTTGATTACTTTTTTAAGACTTTTTTGGACTGTCGACATTTATAAATTAATTTAAGAGAAAACAAGAATCTTTCTTCCATTATTTTAATAAGATGCTTGACTAATGGCTTCTCTAAATTAATATTGAGTATAAAAAGAATATTGCATTATTTGGCCTTTCTATTGATCAGAATTTGTTTCTTAATTCGATGATAAATGTTTTCAGGAAATACGCTGGGTTCTTGATTTGTTTCTACTCCCCGGGGGGGCTGTTAAGAATGTCAAGATCTGGAATGTACGAAGAAAAAAAACAGCCTCTTTGGGGAACTACACTGACTTTTTGGCAAAAACTTTTTATATGCAGTAAATATAATCGAATATAAAATATGTGTTATATCTGCAGCTAAATATATGAAATGATTTCCCACTTTTTCAAAAATTTCAGTTGTTTTTAAAGCATACATTGAAAAAAATTTAAAATCATTCTAACATAAGAAATTATTTTTTGGTTAAATTTCTCTTTATATACTGTTGTTTCTATTATTTTGTTGATAATAAGATAATTTTTAACGTTGAAAAAGTCAGTGTTAAATAACCTCGCCTCCTCGAATGGCGTTCCCTGGGCAACGCTACAGTTATAAGAAGAGAAATGTTTAGATCTCTTCAACTGTAGTGGCTAAGAGGTTATATCATGGAAATGTTTTAAAAATCTGTGTCAAATTTATGTATTAGTTAATTTATGTATCACACTGTGCCACAGAAAAAAACTTTTTTTTTGCAAAACTCGAAATATTCGAAATATTTGTTTTTCTTTGTGTTACATTATTTAATGTAAAAATAGCCAATTAACGAACTAATTTTGAAGCCGATTATTGTTCTTTTTTAAATTTTTATTATTACACACGCTTTTATACTTTATTTAATATTTTTGATTTTGCATTGATAACTTTCCTTAAGATATGTTAGATAAAAAATGAAATATTAAATAGTTAAAC
Source organism: Parasteatoda tepidariorum (assembly GCF_982258835.1). Lineage (NCBI taxonomy): Eukaryota > Metazoa > Arthropoda > Arachnida > Araneae > Theridiidae > Parasteatoda > Parasteatoda tepidariorum. The sequence continues at coordinate 19,841,666 of NC_141764.1, read as the reverse complement.
TCAAAATAAGCAGATTTGCAAACATAAAAATTTTTTACACTCCCCCCCCCCCTCATTTATACTGTCACTTTTTACTAGAAAAAATTACGTAAAAATGAGTAATTGAATAAATAAACTACCAATTGAACAAATTAAAAATCATGTATTTAGCATAGCAAAATGTTTTCATGCTCTTTTAAATTTCTATTTTGGACCTATCTTTTTGTTAAGAAAAAAAGATTTATACAAAATAAAAAATTTCAGTTCAATGTTCATCTAAATAAAATATTGAAGAGTTAGACTAAATATTTCAATTTCGAAATATTATGTGTGATTTGAGATACGGAAATATGAATATTCATTGCTCGCGAAGAGAATTTTTCTTCAAAATTAGTTTCATATATTCATAAAACCGTATATAAAAATAAATATTTAACAAATCCAAATCATGAAAATACTACGAAGTTCTTAAAATATGATCTCTGATGTTCCGATGAAAATGAAATACTACAGGCTATAATCATTTCATAAATTAAGAGACAGGTGAGACAATTTTGCAGCACAAACATTATTTAATCGAAATATGTAATAAGTTTTAGTTCTAATTTTGTATTTTGCCATGTAAAATTATATATTTTTTAAAATGATGCAGAGAACTGTATACTTCACAGTTCAAAATTTTGCGACCATTATTAAATAAAATAATAATAAATATTTGCAAAAAATTATTTTTTGGATGGATATTTATTTTTTATCTTAGGATAAACGAATTTTAGAATTGCGTGCAAAAATTTTTTCAATCCACTTAAAAAGTGCATGAGATCTAGCAAAAAACGCAAAAAATGAAATTAATCTTAAGGGGTCCGAATTTTGGAATACTCTCTGATCAAACTGCGGAGACCATGTTTCCCAGATTGCGGCTACCCCCTATATTTTGGGGGTCAGAAATACGATTCTCTCAACAAAAAAAAAATTATGTTCATTCAGAGAAAATACGTTTTTATGTCTGATTTCGTATTTTAAAATATAGTTTGCCCTTATTAATTAGCATATTTGAGATCCTCGAATCATTAAGATTGAGTTCTAAAACATGAAGATCCAATTATTAAATCATAAGTTATTCGAGGTAATTCATTTCTTCTTCTTCTTTTTTGTGTGCATTGTATATCTTTTTAATCGTTAACTCTTTTAAAAAAAGAGACCGGAAGCCATGTTAAAAAAAAAAAATATATTCAAATTAATCATTTTAAACTTTAATCAATAAAAAATTTCTTAGATTTAAAGTACACATCAAGTAAATACATTTTCAATTTAATTAGTGATTTAAAATGTTACAACATAAAAACAATATTTGCCTTAACAACTTTGCACATAAGATAAAAAGAGTGAATCAAAGTTTGTTCGACTAGAATTATAATTATTGATTACAGATCACATTTCCTCCAAAGAATCAATTAAAGGCAAAGAGAGGTAGGTGAAATGCATTCTCCCAAAAGTAGAAAGTTCTTCACTAGTTTCGGAAGCTTTAGTTTACTGATGCCTGATGGAAGTTGCAAACACTTGGCCGTCTGGTTTCGAACACCACACCTTGAGAGATGATAGAGGGATCTTGGAGCTTTCACCAAAGTCGAATCTTCTAAAACGTGAAACTGGTACCAAGTCCATGCGTCCTTCACAAGAGTCCCATCTCTTGCACTTTCGGGATCAAAACTCTTTTCAAATTCCTGACGAGTCAAGTAAGGGTCTGTTATGCTGTCCCACAAGAGTTTCAGCACACACTCAGCTGAAAATGGACGAGATTTCTTGTGGTAATCAGTCAGGTACAAATGCATTACTTGAAGTGAGCGCACAGTTATGAGGTCGAAACCTGAAACCATCTCGACGTTTTCAGGAAGGCTGCAAGGAAAGAAAAAAATAATATCAGCTAATGCTAACACATTTATAAAGTAACATGCTATGGTGTGATAATGTTATTTATTAAAAAAAAATAGTTGCAACCTCTTAAATGACATCATCATTAACAATGACATAATGAAGAGTAACTAACTATACGGAATGTACCGTGTTTATCCTCCCCCCCCCCAATTATTATAATCTTTCTCAAAATATATGTAAAATAATTGCACGCGGCGAGGCTCGCAAATTATTATTAAATCGAGGATAAAAAAGTAAGATTGCATAAAAATCCTGAAGAATCATAAGCTTGATAAATAACATGAAAGCCTAATTAATTGCCGGGGGACACTAGAAAGGGGTGGAGCGAGACGGCTAGAGGAACTATAAAGTATAAACAAGGAATGAAGCAGATTATTATGCTTTTTTTTTTCAGTCTTCATCATAAACACTTATTAATTCATTGTTTTTGGAGGTTTTTTTTTTTTTTTTTTTTTTTTTTAGCAAAGCTTCATAATATCCATAAATGTAGAGCGTTCAATTTAAATATGTTGACATTATTGTCAAACTCGATGCATATGTATGGTAGTATATCATCAATAGAAAGACAGATTTCGAAACATGACTGAGCGTTATGGAACAATGATTTTTTTACCAAATTATGAAGACGACATATAACATTTGGGAATCCAGATCAATCAATCAAATGACACTAGATAAAGTGCAGAGGGATACAAAGTGTGGTGAAAAGAGTGTAGAAAAGAGAACACCTTAATAACTACTGAATTATCAATCAGATTTTTACTTACCAGGGTTCGATCTTAATGTATCAAGAACTAACATTAAATACGATCTTATGTTGAAATTAAAACAATTTTACCTTTTTTTTCTGACACACTTATAAAAATCAGCGTATTTGATTTTTTTTCATAACCGTCGACCCGCGAGCAGCTGACCCAGTTTTAGGGTTTCCAACTACTAATGTTCAACTTATTAGCCTTATAGTTTTGAATTCAATCCAGAAGACAAGGTAACTCCTGGTATTGGTAGAAATTCGCATCATTGAGTTGATTATAGTATTGGTATAAATTCGCCTTCTTGGAGGACTTTTCGATGGAACTAACCCGCATTTGCGTTACATGGTGAGAAAAACCTCGAAAATCTCCCACGATTAGGCCGGCGGCAAGGGGATTCTACACCATGATCTACCACTGGAGATATTTTACGTCAGCACTATGGCTGAAGCAACCCGGGTGCAGAATTCGTATCGACCAGCCATCGCTGGGTTTCGAACCTAGTTCACCTCATTGGAAAGTGAGCGCTCTATCCCCTGAGCCTCCAGCGTATTTGAAAAGTGAATTTGTTGCAAATATCTTGATATTCGATTCACACATTTAGAAAGTAACGTTGAGGAGAAACGATTTTAGCTATTGCTCATCCCCTTGGCCTAGGCCCCTAAATCAAGTCTAAAATATCAAAGTTACTAGGCTAATAAGTCCGTCCCCCTTTCAATTGTTGAGTCGCAGAGGTATCAATATAATCAATGACATAAGAGAAAGAAGCGATAATAAAATAAAAAAATTTAAATTATTTTGAATTAAATCTAAAACGTAATTGATATCTGGAACTCTTTGTCAGTAAATCAAAAACAAAAGACAAAATAAAATAAAATGAAAAGAAAGAGATATACCTAATGACTCTTCGTTTAATGATAGGATTTTTAGGTGCCAAGATTAGATTTAAATGGACCTTAAATATGCAAATTGATTAATTGCAAATGATGTCTTAAGTTATGAAATTGAATACACAAAATTTTCTTTTCTTCTAATTAACATACAACTTTTTTTAGAGAGAAATTAGGATTCTTGACACTCTAAAAAGACTACAATCTGGAAACTAAAGTTCCAATGGAGCACTGGGACGCTACGTTAACAATGGAGTGATGTAGAGTTAGAACCATTTACTGTTAATTTCACTTTTTCCCTATTTCGTTATTTCAATGAAGTTTTTCAATTTCAAGAACTATTTTACAAACTAATCAAAGTTTATATTAATTATTTAAAATTACTTACATTAAATATATCAATCCGGAGAATACTATAGACTCTTAAGTGCGCGCACGTGACCTCTCATCAAAAGAAAAAAAGGATTCAAAAAGGTAGGCTTGGTGGCGATCTATAGCAACACTTCTGAAAAATGGGCAAGGGAGGCAGAAGCAACTTCAAGGAAAACCCTGGTTGCATTAAATATATGGGAAATATTTTTTTTTATCGTATCATCCAAAATTTTCGACTATTTAAGGAATGAAAAATAAAAAAAAATCATTATTTATTAAATAGAATTAAATTCGAAAAGTTTTTTTTAATTGCTAGAAAAATATTTTGATTTGCTTATTTAGTTCCAGAGATATGACGAAAGATACAGAAAGTGAAACTAACGTTACATACAAAATTTTCGACCGCTCTCTTGCCTAAGCTTTGGAGACTATATTTATCAGATTGCATCTGCCAAGAAAAAAATATCGATCTGATCATAATGCAAATATCTATCTGATTTCGTAACATAAAAATTTTGTCTACACATCTTACTTATGATATTTAAATAAGTTTATTAGGCTTTCGAACCACTAAGTACACAATCCTAGTACGAGGAAAACAGATCGAAAGTTATTAACTTCATTAATTTTATAAATTAAGTTACTTTTATTTTTAGAATTTAAAATATTAAATTATTCGACTTCTCAAAATGGATTCAATGAAGAAAAGAGTGTAACAATATTTTCATATTTTGTTTTTGGGAAAAATACATACCTTAAATAATTAATTTCTAAAAACACAAACGAAACAGTTACATTAATTGCGCATCAAATATATAAATATTGAATGACCTTTTGATTTTAATTTGAGGACGCTAAAATAATAACATATTATTTAATGTCTTCTATTCCAAGTGAAGCTTCGATTATTCGCAAAAATATTTATACGATTTATTGCCCAATCTTTAATTCAATTCCAAACATATCCTATTTATCTAATTAAAAGAAAAATCTAAATATCAGAAGAAAAAATTTGCTGGTCCAACTGCTCAATTGAAAGAATAAGACAAAGTTAATACACGTTAATCTTAAAAAATAAATATGAAATATAGGTGATATCACAAGAAAACGCAAAGTAATTAACAGGTGTTACTTCCATCTTTTGAAGGGAATTATTTTTTGATTAGCACGTTTTATAATCGTGTGTATTTTGCGGAGTATACTTTGTGGTGTAAATGAAAACGATAACTGGAGAAGGAGATTTAACTTTGAACTGTACAAGATCTGTAAGCAACCTGATATTATTAAATACATAAAAATAAGTAGAATGAATTGGATGGGCCACGTGATTCGAATAAGTGATGACAATACAATAAAAAAGATACTGCTTTTTAGACCCACTGGAACAAGAAAGCGGGGAAGGCCGCGGTTAAGATGGGCTGACTCAGTGGAGTCTGATATTCTCGCAATTAATTAAAAGAATTGGAGATCAAAGGCAAATCGGAAGTCGTCATGGAGAAATCTTCAGAGGAAGGCATTGGCTCACATTGGGCTGTCTGGCCAACTATGATGATGATGATAATCGTGTGCAAAATTTTTGTATTGGCTGTATTAGTTCCGAAGATATGTTTTTATTATCAAAAAGTTAAAGTAAGATTAAATTATCCAAACTTTCAATCATCGTCTGACAAACGTATCAAGACCATATTTTCCAGATTGAATTTAATCCTTAGACGCTGATAGCACATCGCGGTCCCTTTAATGTATTCTTTTTCTGACATTCTAATCTTTAGCAAAAACATACTTCAGTATTTTTTAATTATAAAAGAAATAGTTTAATAGTTACTAAAAATCTCTGTTAGATTATCGGAATTTTATTTGTACTATGTAAAATACAAAATTCAAATAAAGTAGTTCGAATTTTTTTAAAAGTTCATATTCAAAAATTTATCAATAACTGATGTTGTTAATTAAAAAAATATTGATGATGAAAATTTGAAAAATCAATGTTTGGAAGCAAGCCGTGTTTTTAAGAATTTACCTTTAACGCAGGAAAAGACATCTCTGTTTTATGCTGTCTTTCAAAACCATAAATTACTAAAATGCTAAACATGATATTTTCACCTATCTCTACCTAAATTAATAAAAAGCAATAAGAAAAGGATGAAAAATATGTTTAAAAACTATGCGTCAAAGGATTAAACCTATAAATTGAGGGACAAGGGTCCCACAAAACAAAATCTTATTACTTCGAAGAAGGTACTTTTTTTCTTAAAACGTCGTCTACGCTTATTAATTAGCATCATGTAACGTCTCCTCCAACATTTTTCATTTTTTAATGCCTCCCCTGTATCCCGACGGTAATTCTTGTCAAAACAATTCTTCGCAAAGAAAGGAAGCTATGACGAAATTATAAATATAAAAAGAATATAAATTTAAAATAAATAAATAAACGAAATAAATTTAAAAGATAAATATTTAAAAATTAAATTTGAGAAGAAAAAAAAAATTAATCTTGCTCTACTGCTGAAGTATCTCCGTATTTTTACTAATGTATAATAATAAAAGGAAATGACGATGAATGGTTATGAGAAAAATAAACAATCTTCATGATGGTTTATTTGCAAACGATTGGAATAGATTTTCTTAGTAGTTTCTTTCTTTTCAAGTTCTCTCTTCATTGATACTTCCTAATTAAAGATAATATTTCAACTAAATTCAGAAGCTCAAATTTATTACATAATGTATCAAAAGTCATTGAAGAACTCAACTCTTATTAAATTTCTTGAAGCTTATTTTAAACAGATAAAAAAAAAAAAGAATTTCGAGAAGGCAAAATTTTTATAAAGCGAATAACCATAATGACTAAGTTCAAAATATAAGACAAAGAGTACTTACATTCTATATACTTCTTTCCAGTAGATGAAACTAGATAAAGAAATGACGTCAGTCCTCCCAAATTGAATCAACAAACTTATATTGCTTATGTCATTAAATAATGAAGAATATAATAGTAGGAAGGACGATACGTCTTCTCCAAAGCTATCCACATTTAAGATATCCACTTTTGCAGCATAGGTGATCTTAAGAATGTCCTCTAAGATTGAATAATAAGCAAAGGATTTATCGTATTTATGAAATATACTTGGAATACAAAATATCTTCAGGCATTCTATGTAAACATCCTGATGAAGCCCGTGCTTTGACGAAAGTCTCAAAAAATGAATGGTTTTTTCATTACGCGTAACGTTTTCGTAAAAAAATGCTTTTTTCACCGACTTATAGGCTTTAAAGTAGAATTTTAATGCAGAAGACATATAAAGTGAACAATGATTTTCTTCATGATGATCGACGAGTAGGCGACCGCACGATGCTAATGCTTTGGAAAGAGTTTTTTGAGATAAATATTTCTTCAAGCTTTCTGCTGATAAACGCTCAGCGACATTTTTAAATCTCACGACGGACTCCATTGAGAATCTAATATTCGTAGAACCTAATAAAGCTTCATATCTTTCAATATCAGCTTCGTCTTTGTCGAAATAAACTTTCTCACATTCATGCCGACGACACAAATTTTTTTCATCATTTTTAAATCGCTCCAAAGCTTTCACTACCAGCAGAATATCATCGGAATCTACCCTTACAGTACACATCGCTACTAATGAGTCTTAATACTGCTGTACGCTTATAGTACACGTTGTTGCCTCAATAAAGTTTCAAAGTCGGTTTCAACCAGTTTTATTCTATTTCACTTCTTTTGTATTTTCTTATCAGTAGACCAGGAACATCTAATTCATATTGTCAATCAACTGTAGCATCTTCCATTCATAGATCACCATATATGCCATGCGTTAATCATCAAGAATAAAAGATTTGTTTGTGATGGTCTAAAACAAGGTGGGGGGGTGCAAAAGTTGCAACAGAATAAAGTAACTTGATTTCAGGTGTCCCAGACAAGTAAGAAAAAAAATCCCTATTTCTTATTGCAAGTTTAATCTGTGTAAAGTTTTTACTATGTTTTAAGAACCACTATTTAAAGTTTCAAAAATATTATATATATAAAGATATAATTTTGTTGATACCATCCTTTGATTGATATATATATATATATATATATATATATATATATATATATATATATATATATATATATATTATATACATATATATATATATATATATATATATATATATATATATATATATATATATATATATATATATATATATATATATATATATATATATATATATATATATTATATACATATATATATATATATATATATATATATATATATATATATATATATATATATATATATATATATATATATATATATATATATATATATTATATACATATATATATATATATATATATATATATATATATATATATATATATATATATATATATATATATATATATATATATATATATATATATATATATATATATATATATATATATATATATATATATATATATATATATATATATTACATATATATATATATATATATATATATATATATATATATATATATATATATATATATATATATATATATATATATATATATATATATATATATATATATATATATATATATATATATATATATATATATATATATATATATAATGTGTATATAACCTCAATTATCCCAAGTAATTAGTGCCGGATCAACTTTTGATGATTAATATATTCGAGATCATAATTAATGTTGATAGATAACATTTTCTGAAAATTACCTCGTGAAGCATGAAATAAATTATTTTTAGTATTTCCCTTATCGGATAATGAACACGTAGTAAAAACTTGAAATTTCTACCTTTAGGACGCATTTATTCAGCGCAACTTTTAATTGTAATAATTACCCTGATAATTACAAAATATCGAAACGTAATATTTTTTATAGTTTCTCTATATAATATAAATAACACTCGTGGTCTAAATTTAAAACTTCAATTTTCATAAACGTTTCCAGTGAGCGTTATTGTCGAGCAGGCTAATTACCCATTTAATTATTTTTCTTTAATAACGGCAGGCACTGAACTTTCGCTCTTCGCCTTAGAGGATGCCTGAAGTGCTGCTCATTTATCGTTACCCAATGGGCACCTATGAACCAAAGTCACGGAGGCGAGCAACATTACCCACGCCACACTGCCACAAATACCCGTTCATAGAGTGGGCCACATTCATACATTCACACATCAGAAGACAACACAGAGAGAGAAACATCCATGCCCAGAGCGGAATTCGAACCCGCGGCCATTGGCTTCGCAGTCAGGCACGCTAACCACTCGGCCACATGGCCGGCCCCATTTAATTATAAAATACCCTGATAACTGCGAAAAAAAATTAAATTGAACTTTTTTTCTTTTATTTTTTACGTATGAACCCTTTAACTGGGCGTAGCGTAATCTTTCAACAAAAAATAAGCACCTTTTAAGTACTTTTTAAGCACTCAGAAAATATTTTTAAGCACTATCTGCATTAACAAAATGCAAAATAATTTTCAAAGACTTCAGATTATCATGAGAAAATAACTAGATTCTGAGGACTCTTTTTCTTGATTACATTAGCGATTATAAAAAAGATCAAGAGGTTTTTCGGTTCGATATCAGAGGGTGGAAAATGAAGCCTGAAATTCAAAATATCTTGCAAAATGCAGCAGAGTTGCACTTTAGAATACAAGAATCTCACCGAACTCAGGTCAGTAGACGCACATGCGGACTCGCAAGTATTTCATCAAACCTGTAAAATGACAGACGCTTTCATACGCTATGTACACGTTGTGAGAACGTTGAATAGAACAATGTGAAAAGCACGCTTTTGCATAATACGTGTCGAAAATCGTGAAAAAATTTAATTTCCGAAAGGGGAAAATTAAGCATTTTTTAAAAACACTAAACAAAAAAGCACCTTTAAGTGATTTTAAATAACGAAAATCGAAAATAAGCATGCATATTTTCGAAAATTAAAGCCAAGATCGAAAGTTAAAGGTTAAATATGCATATTAAAACGCACCAAGGAAGGAACCTAACTGCAAGAAAGAAGAAAAATATTGATATTACAGACCACCTTGTGCCTGAGCTTATTTGTCTATAATTTTGCCTCTTGGTTTCGCATTTATTTATATTGAAATCAAAAACTAAGCAAAGATCGAAAATTAAAATTTAACATAAAAGTAAAATGTATGCAGAGAACACCAATTTTTCCTAGTGCGTCGATGCTTTCTTTTCAATCGGGAATATTAAAAACGAATTGACTATTGAAATTTTAGTTTGGGATTTTTTGGAAATTTATTGTTTCTACGATTCATTGATTTTTCTTCTGATTAATTCAAGAATTATTAATTTTCGCGCTCAACTTGCAACCAACTCAGAGTTATTCGCTGGATTAAGCAATGATCATTCTACTTCAGAGAAAGATACAGTGTACGTGATTTAGGTTTGTGAAACGTTTTCTTATCAAAGCTAATAGAGCACCTGGAGCGGACCACACGTCTTGACCGCAAAACAAATCACTCCACACCTCTTTTACATTCTAAATGATGTGTGAGTGAAGCAAGTCAAAAACCCCCTTCGTTTACGTCAATGTATAACTGGCAGCAAGAATGGACTAATTTTTCATCTTTACCCATAACACCTGCTTAGACCAATTTTTAATGAACAGGAAGTCGCTATTGAACACCTATTGTATCCTTATCTTAACTGAAAAACGGAAATTCCATTTTAGCTGGTGAAACATTTCTCCAAAATAAACAGTTTTTTTTTTTTCATTTCAGTACCTCTTATTTATGCATTTAGGGGTGGACAGAATAAAAAAAATATCCGTTTAAACTGGGAAATTTAACATTAGTTTAATATAAAATTATTTGGTCCCCTTAAATTTTATTCGTATCAGCGGGCTGTTCGATTATCCGACTGTATGACCACCCAATTGAACAAGGCCGTAGCCAGGATATTTTTTCGGGGGGGGGGGGGATTTGGTAAGAAGCATGGACGGTTTCAGACATGCAAAGTAGGGGGAAAACATTGTAACAAATATTGTTTATTCTGTTGTTTGCAAAAGTTAAACTAGTAATTAAAAAATATTACATAATAATTATTTTTCAATTAATATTACATAATTATAATCAATTTGTAAACAAAGTTTACAAAGACATGTGACGGGGATTTAAAGAAAATTTTTTGATTACTTTTTTAGGACAAACCGGAATATCCCGAAATATGCTTAATAAAGTTAGTTAATAAAAGGTTTGATTCGACAGTTTTTGTTTTTCTTTATACTGAGAGGCTCAAACAAAGACTAAAAAGTTTGAATCCCAGAATTTCGGGGGGGGGGGATTTGTCCCGACGCCCCTCCCTGGCTACGGGCCTGCAATTGAACAATAAGAGTAATGACTTTTACAGAAAAAATAGATCTTTCACTTCTTAAAGCTAAATTTATCCGTGTGAATAGCGGAAGGTCAAGAGGTAATTTTCTATTCACACAAAAGCTCCACTTCATCAATGAAATCAAAATCTTCATCAAAAGCTCCACTTCAGTAATACCGTTCGCCCCACCCTCGACTATTCAGATCTTTTATTTTATTCAACTGCTGTAAAAGTGAAATACGTATTAATGTAACATAGGCTATGGAGAAAAAAAATTTCGAAATACCTACTCTATTAGAAGGCAAATAGTGAGGGCGACAAAGGGGTCACAGTACCCAAAAACTGACCAAAATATCGGAAAAAAACTTTTCGCTTATAATAAAACTTCAAACTATTTCAAATGCACTTTAAAAAAATCATCTCTTTATCTACATTTTTGAAAAAGTTATGAATGATTTTAAATTGTCCTAATACGGAAACTTGCTTAGTAGACAGACTTTAAAGTGCTTTTTCTCATAGATGATAATTTTGTGTTTTAATCTCAGTTAAATCCCTAAGGAATTTTTTCTATTTAAGATAAAGCTTTGTAGTAAACTTTTTTTTTATCTTAAGTATAATACACTTATTTAAACTATGCATGGAATTAGCATTTTATGAGGTATCACAATTTTTACAGCATGTCATACATACCTAACAAGACTTTTTAACCTTTTGTTTCTACTTTTTTACAAAATAATCTATAAAAAATATTCTAATTGATATATCAACAAATGAATGCACAAAATTGTTGAAATGAATATTGTAAGCACTATGAAAAAAATTTTTGAAAGTATGTTAAAATAAAAAAAGCCTTGGGGATTTAAAAAATTTGAATTTTTCAATTTTTTTTTAAATTTTAAAAAAATTAAACAGTTTAATTATTTTTTGAAGATGAATTATTGATTATAAGTTAAATGAGCATATAAAGCATCCACAAAATGAATGATTATACTTTTATTTAAAAAAAAAATTGTTGCAAAGGTACTGTGACCCTTACATGCATTGCAAGGCTTTCACTCCCATGGAATGAGCGTACGGGAAACTATGATCGGAAACTTTTGCTCCACCCCCCTTCAGAATCATTATCATTAAAAAAAAATAAGAATTCAAACTCTTACTCAATAAAAAAGCTGTATACATTTTGAAAAGCGTCTTTCAAAATAGAGAATAAAAAAAAAAAAAAAAAAAAAAAACAGTTCATCATTTAAGTTAGTCTATAAATTTATTTATATTATTCTATTCACTTCATTATTTCTTAAAGTGTTATTTGAACTCTGTTTCTAAATCAATTGTTTCATTATTTCTTAAAGTGTTATTTGAACTCTGTTTCTAAATCAATTGTTTTAAGTGAAAAAGAAAATTTAAAGAAAAATCTTTTATTAATTTTTTTTAATGAGATGTTTGGCTACTGCTTATCTAAATTAATGATGAGTATAAAATGAATATTACTTTATTTGGCCTCTCTATTGATCAGAATTTGTTTCTTAATTCGATGACAAATGTTTTCAGGAAATATGCTGGGTTCTCGATTTGTTTCTACTCCCCAGGGGGGGGGGGGCTGTTCTGTTGAGAATGTCAAGATATGGTATGTGCAAAGAATAAAAAATAAATAAGTAAATAAATAAATAAAATGAAATGCAACCCTTTTGGAGACACTGACTTCTTAAGCGTCTTTAAGAAGTAAAGATAATTAAATATAAAATAAAGTCTGTTATATCTGCTTTTAATTACCTTAAATGGATAAGTTTTCCCACTTTTTCAACATTTTCAGTTGTTAAAGCACAAATTGAAAAGAATTCAAAACTTCTATAAGATAACAATTTACTTTTTGTTAAACTTTTAGCATATATTATTGTTTTAGTATTTTAAATGATTTCCCGCTTTTTCAAAAATTTCAGTTGTTTTTTAAGAGCATATTAAAAAGAAATCAAAATCATTGTAACATAAAAAATATTTATCGATTAAATTTCGGTTTATATACCGTTGTTTCATTCACTTTATTGATAATAAGCTGTTTTTTGACGCTAAAAGGCCAGTGTTAAATAACCTCACTTGCTCAAATGGCGTTTTCTGGGCAACGCTGCATTTATACGAAGAGGTTGTTGAGACCTCTTCAACTGTGGTGGCAAAGAGGTAATAATAGTAAGTGGAAAGGCAAAGCCGAATTTTAGAAAAAAAAGTAAGAAAGTCTATGTAAAATTTATGTACTAGTTACTTTATGTATAATACTAAGCCCCGAAAAAGATTTTCTATCCGAAATTCAAAATTTATAGACGTTAAAGAACTTGAAAATTATTTATGTTTCACTGATTGCGATTAGATATCTCGGATTTTGACACATTTTTATGAGCGAAAAACGCAAACTTTAAAAGACTTTCTTTTTCTTCAAGTGACCAGAAATACAAAACAAATTTTTCGACTGAGTTTCGACGAATGCTATATATGCTATCATGGGCAAATGGTCCCATTTTAAATTTACGAAAAACGAGGAAAGACAACATTTCTGTTTAAAAATCATAATTTAACAATTTATTTCTAAAATATTTTATTAATATATGAGAAACTTATTAAATTATCAAAAAATAATAAAATGCATGAGTTTTAATATCAGAAAAAAATATAAAGCGGATCCTTCAGATTCTTGTGCTCAAGAATGTCTAGGACTGTCAGATAGAACTAAGAGTCAGTTACTGTCCTGTTAATTTTTTTTTTAAAAAATTTTTATAACCGGCGTTGTATCGCCAACCCAATTTTCAGTTTACGACTAACCATACCCAACCCAGAAGACAAGCGAACTCCTGGCACAAGCATTGAGGCAAACTTGCCTGTGTTAAGGACTTTATGATGCAACTAACCGAGAACTGTGATTGTGTTTATAATTTGCTTCAAAAGTAATATTTCAAATTCCCACAAACCTTCTCCCACAGCTCTGAAACATAGACAAAAATTATCAGTTCTTTCTGTAATACAATGAAAACAAACCCCAAATAATATTCTTATTGCATGTTGTAGAAATATTGAGTTTTGGTTATCAATAGCATTTTTCATTTTTATTTTACACGACGAGTATACACGTCATGCGCCCTGCAATTGAGATTTGAATCGATATGTAATAACGTCAACCGCACTTAACTGGTCAATATAATATATGTTTCTACTTGGCTAGCAATAAATTTACCGAATCAATTTATAAAACTGATGAGTGAACGCAGTGATCTGGTTTTTATGTAGGATGTGCAAATTAAAAAAGATATCCTAAATAACTTTTGTTCTAATAATCGTATTTTCATTTTTGAAGTACTAATATTAATGGTTCAAATGTGGTAACTATAAATATGCTAATTAATTAATGCTAACAATTAAGTTAGGAAATCTTATACATAAACGTACTCTCTCTGAATAAGCATATCTTTTTACCGTTGGAATTGTATTTTGTAGTCGCGAAGTGGAAAATATAGTATCACTACTAGTTGGAACAGTAGAGAAATCTTAGGCCTACTGTTAAATTCACTTTTAACGTACTTTGCTATAACCCGGAGCTCTTAAAACCAATTAAAAAACCATTCCACACAATTATAAAATTCGTTAATCCCATGTAAAAAATAATTTTTAATTATTGTTTCACTTCTCAAGGTTCGAAAACGAGTAGAATTTTATAGTATAAATTTTTTTATTGGAATTATAGAGCAATTTGATTATCCCAGGTGGGAAGTTTAGTTGCATGAACTTGCAGACTAATGTCAAGTACTAAGAAGTCTGATGGCTGTTTAAAGACGGCTGTCTACAACTCTCTGTAACTGCTTAGCAGTATTTAGTACTGCTCTGAAACCGAACTGATCGCCCAATTAAGTAGTTGTTTATTCTGCAGTAAACGATTATTTCAAGGATTTTTTCCAAAAGAAGAAAGCAAACTTATAGGGTGATTGTTGGATTGGATGATGAGGAGGGATTTACGGATCAGTATGATACTGGCAGTTTTCCAAATGTCAAGGAAATAGTCAGACATTATATATAGTATATACAGGGTTATTCACAATTCCCTCCGCCTGTAAACGCCATTTTTCTTTACTACAACTGGCTTCAGCGGTACATGTTACTGCCATCTACCGGCAACTGCTTAAATTAAAACTTGAATACTTTCGGAATAATTTCTTTTTTTTTGTTGCCATATTTGTCTGCGTATTTTTACTATAACGCTTCGAAACCCCGGAGGGAATTATGAATAACCCTGTATATATATAAATCTGACCACTCAATTTCTTTCAAACAATTTAAGCATGGAATTCTTTACAGGGTATCTGCTACATTTCAGATTTTCAAATTCATGACTAATTCCAAGAATTTTTCATGACTTAACGAAGTTACTATTTTCTCCAACAAAAACACAACAATAAATTTAAAAAAGCATTATAATAACATTAATTGAAATGATAGGTATAACCAAAACTGTTATACTCTGCATCTTTATATTTATAGATTTTAAATTTAAAAAACAGAGAAAAGAAAGAGTTAAAGCAATAAAATAGCTGAAAAAATACAAAAGAAAATAATTTTTTTTTCCTTGTATTCTAAAGATACTTTTCTGGTTCATCTGAAAGGAAAGAAATACTTCTGATTTTTCTGTTCTCATTTCGGAATAAAAAAAAATTCGTCAATGACAGGCTTGCTTCAGCTAGAATTTTAAATTGATAAAATAAAATAAAAATAAATAATAATAATAATTCTGAAATCACAGACGTTTAAAAGATAATTGCCTTTAGAAATGTTTTTTCTTTCATTTTTTAAAAGAGCATCATAAATTTTAAAGAACATGATAAAAACATTCTATATTTTAATAAAATATGACTGTGATTAGGGATTTTGTTATAAATTCAGATATTTGGACACCACGAAATTGGCACAAGGAGGGGGAAGGGAATTCCATTTTGAATATTAGATTTTTTAGCGACCTAAATCCGGGACTTTTCATGATTTTTTTTAAAAAATAGTTAAAATTATGACATTTCATGACAAATTTTGTTCAATACTGAAATTCATGACTTTCCAGCTGCGCAGATACCCTGACTTTAATGTTAAATGGTGTGATGTTTTTCAATATTATTTTTTTCATTGAATACAGAAAAAGTGTGTCTGTATTATAGTCAGTCACAAAAAGTGTGGTACAAGTTGATGGTACTTGGTACAGACGTTCAAACTCAGAACTCTATCGGGCCCTTAGAGAGCCTGATGTTGTCAAGTATGTAAAAATCCAAAGAATTAAATGGGCTGGTCACATCATTCGAAGGAACAGAGAGTGTTCGACAAACATAATCTTTTCGGCTCAGCCCATCGGATCAAGGCCCAGAGGTCGACCAAAGCTGAGATGGGCCGACTGCGTGGAAAGAGACTTTTCAGTCTTAAAAGTCTCAAACTGGAAGACAACTGCCAGGCAGAGGCAGGCCTGGAGGAAGTTGATTGAGAAGGCCAGGGCCCACCCGGGGCTGTCGTGCCATTGAGGAAGGAAGGACAAAAAGTGTGGTCACTTAAGAAGGATAGGATCAGGTCTGTTTTCTTGTCTCCCCCTATTCGACACAAACAAAATACTTGACAGAATAGAGTACAACATCCAAATACAAAAAGCTTGTGCAAAGAAAAAATCGACTACTATTTAAAGGCCAGATTACATTCTTGCTTTCTTCAGCAAAATATATAAAATTTTCAAACTGAATTTGCCGCCTATAACTCTTCAAGTGTTGAGACACCTGCACACAAATCTCCCAACTTTGCACTACTCCCCCATTGAATAACATGGGGTAAAAAAACAGTTTTTTGGTGAAAAAAAAAACTGACAGCTTAAAAGCTCGGACTAATGCTCAGAGTATTAAGTATTACCAATTTCATTTTAATTAATTTCAAAATTTTTCCTTTTTCACGTGACAATACACGGTAATTTTATGATAGTTATGTATGTAACAAGTGAAGAAAAAAAAGCTGACTATCTTCAAAATACAATTTTATTAAAAAAATATTTACATGTCCCGTCAATACAAAACTAAGTATAATTAAAACAAAGTATTCAAAAATATTAAAAAAAATATGTTTTTAACATTAAATGTCAACACTACAAATCAAATTGAAAAATTTACAGATGAAACAATGAACTTATATATTTACAACATGGTGAACATACATTTTTAATGGAGTTTAGCATACTAAAACTAAAACATAAAAAGCATTTTACGAATTTGGAACGTTTTGCAGCCTTCCTTTAAAAAGAATAAAAAGTTCAGTATCACCTTCCAACATATCATCTTTTCCAGATGGACAGGTAATATTTATATAAAAAAAAATTTCTATTAAATTAATATAAATAAATTTTAATGTTATGTTAAATTTTTTATTTTATGAAAATCTTTGGAAATATATATATTATAATTTTTGTTTAACTATACATACTTTTACATCAAATTTTCTTAAAAAACAAACAAAATATTTTTAAATATAATAATGTTTGTAACACTTTTATTAAAGTGTATAAATATATTTCAATATGATAGATTGAAAAGTTACAAAATTCAAGCCTATATAGTTTCAGAATCGCCTATCAACGTAGTACCTGCTGTTCTGAACAATGTAATTTTTTCAATGAACTTTTAAAAAGTTTTAATAAATACAAATGTATTTAGACGCATCACTTTTCTATAGATCCAAGAAATTCCGATTTTTTGTCTAATCTATCATTATTTAATAGGCAATTTTAAATTGTAAAAATTTGATTTGTTGAAATGGGTAACCATCCACAAATAATTCTGCTAAGTGATTGAAGTATCTTATACATTCTACCTGCTTTGTTATTTCAGAATTTTTATGACTTTTAAATATTGTAAAGAAAAACAACTTGAATGATTAAATTTTCTACCTTGATTAATACAACAAACTGGGGTCATGTATTAATTTACAATTTTTAGACGCTGATGATTATTAAATTTTGAATGAAGACCAGTTGTTCCAAGAATTAGAATTGATCTCTTTGTACAGTTTATTTAAAATGATTTTAATCTAATTAAAAATTCAATAACCACAGAATTTTTAAAATGCTGAATTGAGGAGTTGTATTCAAATTAATATTTTTTTATAGGAAATTTAGTTGCATTTAAAATTAGTGATACTTAAATCAAAAAGTATTAAAATTTAATTTAAAAAAATTAATTTACAATTTTAAACTAAATTTTACATTTTTTGATGGGCTCATGGTATGAAATTATTTTATTTGGGAGTTAAATAGCTAATTTCATTTAGAAATTAACAAAAAATATATATATTTTATTTAACATTTACTTCTTTTAAATTCTATTTTTCATTAAATTTTAATTTGTAATTTGGAAAAAATGTTTTTGAAGTTTTTATGTTACTATGCAAAAAGTATTTCTTCCCATAAACTAATGCGGCATACACGTACATCATACTTTGATAAAAAAAACACATTTAAAAATGAGATTTGAAAAAAATGCATTGATATTAACAGGAAATACTGTTTGGAAAGGAAGAAAAAAATCTTAAATTATCAAACAAATAGTAAAAATATTATCAACAATTTCAAACATGTAATATAACTTGATATAAAGTCTCAAGTAAATGATATTTACAAGCACTTACGTTTAAGATGCATAAAATAAATATTACAAAATTTGGTTGATCAAAGAGTACAATCATTTTTGAGCAATGTGCAGTCTCCACTGACCACCACAAGGACAAAACCTCAACCAACGTTGATCCCAAACTCTTGTGGCAGCTGATCGTACTCCAGCTTTTAACATGGAGGAACTGTAACATCTGTAAGAAACAGTATATTCTATAACAATTGTAATCAAAGAAATACAAATTACATAAGAACCCCATTAATTTGAATGTATTGGGAGATTAACTGTTCGAATAGCCAAAATCCATAATTCAGATAGCAATTTTTGCTCTCATAATCAAAGCTGTGTCAGGGTTCCCACTCAAATTTAGAAATAAAATTCCTGGATTTTTCCAGAATTCCAGAATACATTTTTGCAACACGAGGCTATATCTCATCAGAAATATAATTTTTTATACAATAAGTTAAATTTACTTTTCAATTTTAAAAAAATCATTTTTTCGTTAAAAAAAATTTTTAGTAAATGATTTACCATGTAGATTTAAAAACACAAAAGTATATAAATTACAGATAAAGGCAATATTTTACGCACAAAATCTGAAAAAATTTAAAACTAAAAAAAAAAGTAACATATAACTCTGAAAAAGTAACATAGTTCATCAAAAAACCTATTAAAGAAGCAAGTCATCTTATATCTGATTTCTGATTGAAACAAAAAATTGATTCATTCAGAAAGCTTAAAAACATAGAATTAGAACTGCAAATATTGCTAGATTGAAGAAGAGTTTTAAAACAAATTTTTAAACAAAGATTAGTTTTTACAAATTAATGATATAATAATAGTTATAATCTAAAACTGTTCCTAACTGTCCTAACTGTTTACTTTGTTAAACTTATTTACTTTGAACCTCAATGGCTAGTTATCATTATTTTTAGTCATTATATTTCCTTTATATTATTTATAATCATTACTTTAATTATCATTATATTAGTTATCATTATATTTCGTTCCATGTTTTGGCCAAAATTAAAAAAAAAAAACTGAAAAATAATCAATTTTAAAATTAAGGATAACAATAAGTAACCAATACTGCTTAATGTCTAACATGTTTTTATTATTCCATGTAAAAATTTTGCCATGATTGAATTTTTTAGAATTATTAAAATTAGAATATTTATTTGAGAAAAATATTTTTTTGTTAAATAATTTCCAGTTTCAAACTAGTTAAAAAAAATACTTAGTTTTTAAAAATTAAGCTTATTTTTTAAGATTTTTCTTATTTCCTAATCATAAATAGGGTGTATGATGGCAGACTAAATAATAATCAATATATTGCTTCATAAAGATTTTTTATATTTTCTTTATTTCTATCCAAAATAATGCTTCTGTCTTAAATTCATATTATTGTCTATAATACTAAAATCCCCACGTTAAATTATTTTACCCCTTTATTAAATTAATACCCCTTAGTTAAATTATGTTTTTTACAAAATTTAATATATTGCCCATTTTCTATCAAGAAATAAGTTTCATTGCTAATTGAAAAAATATATATATTTGTTCAATTAGTAAATATATATTTTTTATTTTTGATGAAATATTGCATTTTATAAAAAAATCATAATAAGGAATTTATTTGAAATTTTAATGAAAATTCTGGAAAAGTCAGAAGATTTTATTCCAACATTTGAGTGGAAAATTACCCTAATTCATATTATATTCATTTTTAGCTTGGACAGACACCAAAGCTAATTCAGATCTATACTAGATGCCATTCCAAAGCGGTATATTCAACTGTTTGTAACACTTAATTTTAAGACTATTACTGATGAAACAATGAAAAAATTAATCACATTCTTCACATTAAATGTTTTCATAATGATAAGTAGTTTTTCATTGCATACCTGCCAACATTGCCGAAATAAAATGAAGGAGATTTTACTAACCGACAAAATTTTGGGTTTACGATTACTGACGTTCAACTCTGTCACCTTGTAATTTTGTACCCAATCCAGAAGACAAGAGAACTCCTGGATCAAGAATTGGGAGAAATTTGTTTCATGGAGGACTTTTTGATGGAACTAACTTGAATGTAGAGGAAAACCACGAAAACCTTTCACAGTTAGCCTGACGACAAGGGGAGTCTAACTCGTGATCCGTCTACCACTGAAGATATTTTACCTTAGCACTGTGGTCGTTAAAAGCCGGAAGCAGAATTCGACCAGTCATCGCTGGGATTTGAACCTGGGTTCACATCATTGGAAAGCAAATGCTCAATCCCGAGCCACCGCGGCTCGACTTAAACTATTAACACTCAACACATTGCAGTACTGGCAATAGCACTTTCTGTTGAGGAATAAGAGAAGTATTTTTGCCATCAGTGGATATTTTATCACCAATTTTTGTTTCTAATTTCTTCAACAAATATGGAGAAATTTGAGAATATACAGGTAAACAGGAGTTAATCATAAAATACAGGAGTCTTCATTAGAAAACAGTAGAATCGGCACGCATGACATTGGTTAGTTAAGGTTTTGCAGCCAGAGCAAAATTGGAGAAATCTGTTCATTTTTCTAAATATAATTATACAATGATAACTTGTTATGTATATAATTAAACAACATACAAAAATTACGGTTGTATACCGAGGGCAATTAAAATTATTATTTTAATAATTTTTCTCACCTTGTACATTGTCTCACAAGTGATGGATTACGTCCCAAACTAACATGCCTTACAATATCAGTCTTGTGAAATTGAGGAATGGTCCCTTCAATGGTATGAACTTTACTGTTGTACCGTAAGAACTCAGGTTGAGAGTTGTACTCAAATTGTAAAGGTAAAGAGTTCATGAACAGGGCTGGGCTAGCAACACCTAAAATTAAGATATATTAAATCCTCAATTGAAAAGACAACAAATGATATAGTTTTAATGTTTTCCAGTGATTCCAATAGACTTTGGAAAGTATCGGTCCTTAGGAAACAGGGCATCCAAATTTCTGTGTCCTTTTATATTAAAAGTGGGTTCCCAATTCTAAATGCAAAAACTCAGCTTTTTTATTCATTTATTAATATGCATATTGATAATTATTCTGTCTAATGATAGACAAAACAAAGAAATTCAGAACAAGAACGGAGTTATATTTGAATAATCAAGACTTGATTTCAATTAGGTACAAGACTTTAAATTAAAACAGGCAGGTGTTTGGATCACAGTTGCATCAAAGCAATGGTGTAATTTGATACTCAGATTTATTTTAATTTTCTCTGGCAATTATTAAGAAAAATATTTTATACATTCAGTAGGACTTTATATGAAGCTATCAGACTGGATAAAAATATCATAAATTACAAGATGTCATTATATTGGAGACATAAAAATTGCCATTATAATCGAAATTCTCATAAAAATGCATACAAATTTAATTATATTTTGTTAAATACCTAAATACAATCTTAAACTTAAATGTAATTTATTGATTAAAAAAAATATATATATATAAATTTTTTTAAATGAAAAAATATCAAAAATTTTTGTTTGCATAAAGCTAAAATGCCTTCACTTTCGTCTTACTACGAGGCTACAACCCCTGCTCACTTCGCTCACCAACCCCCATAATCGATTCTTGTTCATCATTGTTTACTTCTTCTTAAATGTCATATTTTCCACAAAAAAGCAGAACATTTTGGTTTATTAAATAAACAATCATTTTAGTTTTATGCAAGAACATTTGTTAACATAAAGAAATGGATCATCACTTGAATTTTTAAAATAATCCTTTGAACTTTAAAAAAAAGCTTAGCCAAAGGAACAAAGTATGTGTGACTCAATCAGAAGAGATAAATGAAAAGTAATTTTACTCATTTACAAAATTTATACTAATTCAAATAGAGGAAGGTTATTAGCACTCTTTTTTAAGTTTTTTTTTTAAACATTTTAAAATTTTCACTATAAATATTAAGATTTATATCTGACAACACATAATCTTTCTCTCTCTCTTTTTTGTAATGTTTAATCCGCATCTACTCATACGTGAGTTAATAAAGTAAAAAAATCTAAATAAATAAATATCGTGGGGAAAAAATAAATAACGTAGGGAAAAAATAAATTTTCTACAACAATAGATAATATTTAAAGTGAAAAATCACAAAAAAGCCCTTTTATTGCAATAACTATCAAGCAAATGGGAATTTCGAAAAGAACTCTCGTTAAAATTATAAATGTTGCTTGATATCAGTATATTAAATTTCAACTCTGTAGTTCCATTTCAACAGCTATTTTTTATTTTATTACAAGATTAACAGTTACTGAAGCTATTGTAGTAAATTCTCGAAATAACAATAGAATCATACTTTTTTTTCCTTGTACACATTTTCTTGATTTCAAGTCTCTAAGTCTTAGTCTTTTTGAACAGAAAAAGCAAAATGTAATGTAAAGCAATGAAAAATAAAAAAAAGAACAAAAAAGGTAGAAAATTCACCAAAAAAACGCTTTCAATTGTAAAATTTTTTGAACAAATTGAAATTTGTTTAAAAATCACTTTGTTAAGTTTATAAACAAACACATGGAAACCTTTTAACTCTGTAGTGGTATCCCTGCAGTCTAAAGAGCGAACGATGGTATTTTTTCCAACAAGCTTAACAATTAATAACTTTTTAATGTTATTATTTTTTTTATTTCATCATAATTCCTGAACACTTTTCTAAGTATCATTTAGTTTTCCAAGTTTTCTAAGTGTCATAGTTTTCATGCAGCAAAGCAAAATGTAAGAACCGCGGCTCAAAAAAAGAGCCGCGGTTCTTATGATTTTTTAATAAAGATAAAGAGTACACAAAGAATTTTCCAACAATTCTAAAATACTTCTTCCTTGTTGAAAGGTTACTCGAAATGTCAGTATTTCAAGGCAATAATACTAGAGGAACCTCTAAATACCATGATTTTTTAACATATTTGATATAGAAGATTAAAGAGAACCAAGCTGAAAAGACACTAAAAGTGAGAAATCGTTGTTCATGGGTATATATATTTAAAATTGCATATATATTTAAAATCTGTTAATAATTTTGCCGACATAAATCTGCTAGCACGCTTATTTACTTTATTTTTTGTACTTAAGAATTGAGAATTACATGCCTAAGTGACACACAATTATTACTAAATATTCCCATCACCTCCACAACTTTTGCCACAATTGATGCATTATAGTGTGTAAGCAGATGACTCCTGTTATTTACGATAATGACTAGATTTGAAATTTCAAACGAATTCATAAAAAAAAAGAAAAGTGATATATAATTGTACTGTTATTGATCACAAATGCAAGTGCAAAATACACACCTAAAGCTTGTGTTCCTAATTCAATTATCGGTACAAGCACTTGGTTCGGGAGAAGGCTACATTCATCTGCAATATAAGTTTATATTAAGTATTAATTGCATAAATTATAATTTCAGTTTGTTTAAATTTTAAAATAAAACATCTAATAAAGTACCAAAAACTTTGAATGAGAACTAATTGGGTGCATTAATTTTCTGACTAATAAAAAATAAAATAAAAGATCTTTCATGAAAAAAAAGTAGGTCCAATTTAAATAAAATAGGGTGTCTAAAATGAAATCAAAGAATAATGAGGATAATATGGAACATAATTTAAAAACATTTCTATAATGATAAAAAGAGTTTGTGTTCATTGTTTAGAAATGATCTAATTATTTATACCGGCTACAAACATATTTATAATACATGAAAAGAAAAATAATTATAAATAGGTTAAATAAGCAAACGTTCAAGAAAACAAACAAGAAAATTTTTTTTTGGCGCAATGCTTAACTTGTATAATTCTGAGAGCATTTATATTAAAAAAATACTCAAAACATTAAATACTTTTTATTCATAAGCAGATAAAATAAAAACTGAATTGTTTTTAAGATGCAAAAAAAAAAATATTTGTTTTCTGGCCCATACAAAACAAATCCAAAATGAAACTAAAAGTTTAAATTTTTTGCTCATATTACCGTGCATTAAATTTATTCTTAAAACATTAAAAAATGCAGTAAGAAAAAAAGAAGTTAATTCAATCTAGCCGGCCTTTAATATCATATTTAAAAAAAAATTTCATTTCAATTTTTTTATCGCGAAATTATACTTTTTGATAATTACAATATTATTATTATTTAACTTTTAAAATATTATAAAAAGCATTTTTTTTAAATGTAGTAAATAAAATTTATTTTTACAGAATAAATATTAGTTCATAGATTAGTGAGCATTTTCATAATGGTGACTTTTTTTTATTACTTATAAAACCTTTAAAAAGTTAAGATAAAAAAAAAGATAAAGTATATTTATCAACCAAAACAAAGAATCAAACGTATATTGAAGACTGACTTCTAAATTTTTTGGGTGCCGAAAATCAGTTACAAATTACTTCAGATTAGCCTCATTTTTTTAAGCTATTATGAAACATTATCTTAAACTTTGTAAAATTTTACTTTTACATAAGTAAAACAAAAACATGAACACCAACATATTTATTTTGAACAGATAAAACAGTTAAAAATATTAACCCCAAATAACCTAATATTAAAAACTTTAGGTGCATATATATTTAATAAACTCCTGATGGTATTTTTGACATTCCATTACAAAATTTAATGGGATCCAAAAAGTAATTGGATGAAACAATTCATTCTGCACTTTGTAACATAACAGCTAGTTAATTTTAGCACTGATTTAATTAGTTTGCTATTAAAGTTATCATTGACATAAGTAGTTTAAATAATATAATAGTAAAAAAAGAATTAACATTCATACCTAATAAAGTATCCTCAGGTTCTGATCCATGTGTAATCAGAGTTTTTGTCAACAATTTAAACAAAAGTGATAGAACATCCAAATTATCTAAAATAGTAATATAAAACATTTAAAAAGCACATAGAACAATATATATAAGTTTTTAGTGCACTATAATACAACAATTTCATAAATATAATGGGCAAATGTAATTTTTTTACTTTTTAACTGTTTATACATAATTTTCTTTCAAGTTATATAGCTGCAAGCATTAGAGAAGCAAAAATAAGAAGATTTTGTGTATTTGTGTGTGCAGTAGTCAGAAAAATAGGAATTTAGAGCATACTGAAATTTTATAATGCGAAAGCAATTTTTTTTAAGCTGGGAGTAACAAACTTTTATTTGTTCAAGTAAAATATTTTAAATTTCTCCCTTCAAAAATGTATTCATAAGACTAAGACTTTATTGAATAAAAATTAAGTAAAATTAAAACACATAACAAACTATTTTCAATTAGAGAATTTTTTTGCATAAAAATATGTCATGACGATGGGGCACATTTTATAACTCATATTGCTTCCTTTTGTGGAAACTGAAAAAACTTGATTTTGATGATGTGATACAAACAAATTATGCTACTCACAAGACACAAGTTTTATCAGGGTGTGTAGCTAACTCTTTCAACAAAAAACAAGCATCTTTTAAGTACTTTTTAAGCACACAAAAAATATTTGCAAGAATTATATACATCAACAAAATGCAAAATAATGTTCAAAGACTTTACATGATCATGATAAAATAAAAAGTTTTTGACGAATTCTTTTGCTGATTATATCAGCCATTAAAAAATGATCGAGAGATTTTTTAGTATGATTTGAGAGGTTGGAAAATGAAGCTTGAAATTGAGAATATCTTGCATAATGCAAAGTTGCACATGAGAGTGCAATAATCTCACCGAACCCAGCTCACTATACGTAAATGCAGACTCACAAGTATTTCATAAAACCTGTAAAATGATTGATGCTTTCATACGCTATGGACAGACGGTACACTAAAATAGATTGTGGTTGAATGAATTGTGAAAACTTTGAATACAACAATGTGACAAGCACGCTTTTGCATAATATGTGGCGAAAATTGATGTTGTAAAGAAAAAAAATCTCATTTTTGAAAAGGGAAGATTAAGCATTTTTTAAAAACACCCAATGTAAAAAGCACCTTTAAGGGCTTTTAAAACATTAACATAGAAAATAAGCACTGTTTAAAAATGATACGCACCATGTTCATTATATTAGTATTCTCTCAAAACCAGATATTTTAATAACGGATTTATACTATAAAAGTTTTTGGATTTTACATCCAGGAGTGAGACTAACATTCATATTTTAAAATGTTTTTAAAAAAATTAAATTTCAAAAATTAAATATTTTTGAAAATTGTGAAATTTTCTTTAAAATTTCAAGGAGATTTATTTTGATTTTTACAGGAGAGTTGGAAAATTGATAAACATGCTTGATATTTATCTTTCTGTAATAATTGGATTTAAGTAAAAATAGAACATGAATATTCATAAAACTTGTTACGATTAATTTGCACCTTTTAAAAACAATTGCTAATAAGTTATTGCTCAAGAAATTAACAACGGATTCCCAGATCTGTTTCTAATAAAACATAAAAAGTAACTTTAAATTATTACTATTAACTTGATACTTTTTTTGACACTTAATAACTAACAACTGAAGGTATGTAAAAAAGCAAGTATTAAGAAAAAAATAAATACTACCTGACATTTTTGTAAACACAGGTAGACAGCTTTCATTCAAAAAGCTCCATATTCTTATGATGACAAGAAGTTCTCGTAAATTATTAAGTGACTTGGCATCTGAGATTAAACCTCCCTAAAAACATTAGAAAAGGAAAATTAATATTACATTTTGTTATAAAACCCTTCAATATAAAACCACATTTTCAAAAACCCTAATAAAAACAGACACATTCTTTCCCTGCTATGTTCTTCTGGTGATATACATACAATAATTATCACCAAGAAAATCAACAATAGAAATAATTTTGATATTATAATTACAAAAAATAGCTCACATATATTTAATTGCAGATTCTACTGCAGCGGCTTTACCTTAACAATATGGAAATAAAATATGTTATAACTGTGACGTTGATTTCTAAATGGAAAATATAGAGTATTACTTTTTATAACTCTATAAGTAACTAAGGTTTGCAGAATAAAACATTTTAACTTTGAAAAGAAAATTGAAATTAGTTTACTAATATTTATACAAAGCAATTTTTATAGAATGAATTTAAGAATCAACTAGGCCGGGATAACCTGGTTGGCAGAGAGCTGGACTCACGTTTGTGAGTCAAAGACGACCATGTAGTAAATGGCGACTGGTGCATGTTAAATCTGTTGGGTCACTAAGTCCACCATATTCCCATAACAAATCAATACCTCTGGGGGTACTGAATTGGAGATTGGTTGTTTTCTGGTTCAGGTCAAAATTATGATCTGTGGACAAATGAATGGAAGTATGAATGGGTCCGCCCTATGAACGGGTGTGTGTGACATATGGGTGTTGCAGAAGTGGAATTATTGGCCAAAGACGGCGCCACTGGAAAACAAGAACAAAAGCACCTGTTTTGCCTTGACAGCCGACAACAAGAAAACTCAACTATATTTGGACAACAGGAGAAATGTCAAAACATTGATTTATAATAGAGGCAATATAAAATGGTCAAATAATATCAATTTCAGCATAACACTAAACTGTATATTGTATTAAACTCATAACGTAGAGTTCCATAATGACATCAACTATGGCAGTAATGTTAATTACACAAAAGTGAATAATGTATGGCTGTTTAATTTTGAAGAAAAGCACATAATTAGTAATTTAAATTCAAGTAGTGAGAGGTTATCAACAGAAATAAATTTAGTTCAAAACAATTAAAAAATCAAACAAATTTTCTTTGTAGTCATCATATTAACATATTAGAAATAATTATCATTTTCCCTCACAAAATTATTCATCAATTATCAATTAATCTAGATATTAGATTTTCTGAATCATATCTGCCTCAGTTAATTAAAATTCTTATTTAATAGGGCAAATAAAAGTTAAATAGTTAAAAGGTATAAAGTAAAATAATTTTAAAAGTAAAATAAGCTGTGGTGGCTCAGGGGATAGAGCGCTTGCCTCCCTATGAGGTCACTCGAGTTTGAATCTCCAGCGATGGCTGGTCAATAGAAATTCAGCACCCGGTTCACAGTGCAAACATAAAATATCGTCAGTGGTAGACAGATCATAGGTTAGAATCCCTTTGCCGACAGGCTAACTGTTGGAAGTTTTCGCGGTTTATCTCTCCATGTAATGCAAATGCAGGGTTAGTTAAAAGTCCTGCACAGAGGCAAATTTCATTACTTGATCCAGGAGTTCCCTTGTCTTCAAGATTGGGTCAAAATTATTACAAGGCTACGGTGTTGAACATTCGTAGTCGCTAACTGAAAAATCAAGTAGGCTGTTCAACTGTGATTATAAAATAATTTTAAAAAGTTAACTTTTAGTTCTATATAACATTTTTGGGGAAAAGCCGTGATTTCTTAAGAAAAGATCTTATTTTAGTCTTATTTAATCTTATAACATTAATTTATTTTGCCCAAGTCTTGAAATTATCTAAATCAAGATCTGTGAGATAAAACGGTTTCAGTCAGCAATTATGGTAACTTTATTATTTTATTTAACCAAAAATTTAGATTTTGCACATCAAGATCAAGATGATTATAAAATAATTTTAAAAAGTTTAGCTTTAGTTTTACATGACATTTTTAAAAAAAGTCATGATTTTGAAAGAAAAGATATTTTTTTAGTCTTATTTAATTATATAACATTAATTTATTTCGCAAAGTTTTTAAATTTACTAAATCAAGATCTGACAGATAATCTTAAAATGGTTTTAGTGAACTATCAACTGGTAACTTCATTCACTTATTTCACCAAAACTTTAAATTTTGCACATTAAGATCAAAGTGGGGGAAGGTACTGAGTGACAATATTAAAATACTTTGAGAGTGGAAGAAGGTTTAAAGCACATTCGGCAATGAACAGTTAACTAGTAACATCATAAAGCTAGTAACATCATTTCTTTTTGAAAGCAGACTAAAACACCAATAGTGTGGAACATTTTAAATCAGATTTGTAGATTTCACCAAATTGAAACTGAAGGATCAGAATTAAAAGCTAGACATAATTTTTAATTTCTTTCTGACAGTCCTAATAAAGTTTAAGCTTAATAGACTCAAACTTAGTAAAATGTCTCCACAAAACTTCTTCATTTGCAAAGAATAAATGTCAACTTTTCAATAAAAAGGAAACTTACCCCCGGGAATCTCAAATGACTTTGGGACTGATACGGTAGTGAAGCAAGCAGGTAAATAGCACAATCAGCAACCCACTGTATCAGGTTTTGTAATGAAACTAAGATATTTGGTTCCACTGTGAATTCTTTATGCTCCAGGTGAAGCAACAATTTGTCCAACTGCATTATTGTATCAGTAGGCTTGTTTGTCAATATAGCTATGGAACCAAAAATATAAAATCAAAATCCAAATAATGAAAGGAAGCTCTCATCCTAAATAATGAGTTGACAAAATTTGATACATCTTCATAATTTAAGAAAAAATATTTTAAAAACCACAAAAAAATTCAATGGTCTGAATGTTTGTAACATGATCTTGTAGTTAGCACTTCTTTTTTGTGTGTGGTATGACCAGAGGCATAGCTAGAGTTTGCAGCAATTGGATGAAAATTTAGTTTTAGCACCTTATTTAAATATTAAACTCAAGGAGGCTTTTGAGACTATTTTAAGTTTTAGATTATGTAAAAACCAAACTCCAGTGCCCTAAGCATTGGATTGTTAAATTTTACATCAAATAAATTTTGAAACTTCAAATAATATTTTTAAAACATGTAAATCAATAACTTCATAAAATTTCATTTGATTTTTTTCTTTTTTTAATTTAACAATGCATGTTAGTAATATAGATTTCATTGCACTTAATGTTTTTAGTTGATTAACTCACTAGCATTTCTAAGAGCATTTTACATCAATATATTGCCAATTTGTCAGAAATAATTACAAAAAATAAATAAATAAACTACCTGAAAAGCAAACTACAATAATAATAGATATATAATAATACAATATAAAAGATATTAATAAAAATTATTCTCTATTGGTATTAATGTGTTAATAACAGAACTAAAAAAATTTAAGTATAAATATAGCTCAACTTAAAAGCGGGCACATGTGATAGCTCTAGAAATTTAGCTGCAATATCTTAGGATTTATAGATATATAGGACAAAATTAGTAGTCACCAATCACAGGGAGATAAAAAAATCGTTAATAATTTGTTTTCTAATCCCCACTTTCCTTGCCAAAAATGCACAAAGCGTACTCGAAAACACCTGCCTTCAATTTTTCCATATTATTTATTACATGGGAAAGCTGTATTCATTACCAGAAAGTTCAGTGGTTCAAAATTTCAAGTAGAATGAATTCGGTTATCAGAGGCTTCATTTGAATTTAACTCAATTTCATATTAGTCTTCTCTTTAATTTATGGTTGATAATATTTAAAAATAATACAATTTCAATGTGGAATTATTTCAGATTTATTATTTTTTTTATATATTTCCAATGGAAAGGCAAATGGTACAAATAGAAAGATGAAATAAATAATGAATACAAATGAACATAGGATAACAAAGAAAGAAGACCGAAGTCATTGCCTTAGAAGTTCTTTCGCTTACCAATATCTTGAGGACTCAATGTGCCCATAAAAGGCCCCACATAGAAGCAGGTGGTCCCTGCCCAATTACTCTCCAGATTTACATAGTGGACTAAAAGGCGTGGGGGAAAGGCCTATGCGGTATAAGTGAGCAGAAAGACAATCGTGGCCTGTATATAAGTGGAAGGCCGCAACTGCATCACGTCTTGGTTTGTCGGGAATTAAAGAAGAGGATTCATTATATCATAAATAAATTATATATTTGTCAATAAATACTTATTTTATTTCGCATTATTGGTTCAAAAATTCAAACTATGAGAAATTTTTCTCTGCATTCTCTGAATGAAAAATTATCTCAGTACTGTTTACCATTTTTTAAAAAATGTTTTAAAGAAATACATTATATTCTAACTTAAAGGGGGTTAAGATAGTTCATAATTTAATTTCTGAAAAAGCGGCCACTATTAATAAAGCTACTACTGGCTTATAACAAAATTTCTTAATATTGCGTTCGATATTGATTGCGTATAACTCAATAACCCGTTCACTTCAGAGCATTTGAAGAGAATATATTACATGAATTTGGTGAATAAATGAATTTTAAGCATTAAAGTAATAAATTTGTGTTTGAGATTGATATGTCTAGAATAGAAAATGCACAGTGGTACAGTTTTCAGAAGCAAATGGTGAACATAAAAATTATACTTATCGTTGAATAGTGACTGCTTACGTGGATCAATTCAATGTCAAGACAAACACCTGTAAACAGCAGCCTTAAAATTTTTTAGTGTGGACATCAACATCAGTTCCACTAAAACCATCGCAAATAAACATTGCTGGTGTTAATAAAATTATTAGAAGTGATCAAAGAGTTACGACTAGTGACATTTGAGCTGCATACTGCCTGAGTAACCACAGATTATATTCTACCACTAAAAAATTTTACTACTGCGCATTATTTTGTTCTGTTGCATCTATCGCTAGAATGACTTTACATTAACTTTAAATGCTCTCAAGCAACCGGGTTATTCAGTTATACACAAAATGAAGTGCAATACTGTGGTCTTTCTAAACCATATATAAAAAAACTGAATAAGGATACTGTTGTTGCTACTGTATTTTTGACATTTGTAATTTGGGAAATCTTTAAATACTAATCAAATAAATTAATCAAGAAAATTACTAATTATTTAAAAAGTATAAAATTAAATTAATATTCAACAGCACGAAACAAATCACTTTTAAAAAATGAATGTAATTTAAATTTAACCTCTCAAATCATTAAAAATAAAAACTTTGCATTGAAAATATCAATACAGTTTTCCTTTCATTCATTGAAAAAAAAAATTACCAAGTTAATAAGAATAGCATATCCAGTTGAATTTTACAAAATAAATTAGGTTTTTTTTTTCTTGATGTAAGAAATTTTTAAATACATTTTTCTTCCAGATACTTACCAGTGAGATTCTCTACTGGACCTTTATCCTGATTTGATAAATCTCTGGGACGCAATAACCCTTTCATTGCAGCAGAAACTGCGTTCAACATAACAAGAGCATGACAATCACCAGCCTTGGCTTGCCCATTACTTAAACACCTATAAGAGAATTTAGAAGATAATATAGGAATCACCAGAACTGCGGCATAATATTTGAATGATTTGTTGTTTAAATTTAAATTAACTTACAGTATTAATTATACATTAACATCAAAGACAATCAAAATCAACCAAGATAAAATATTCATGAACTTAGGAATATTTTATTCAGTACAGTCTTTTTTATATATTTTTATAATCCTTATTAAATGTGAAGTATAAAAAACGAAAACTTTAAAGACAGATTAATAATTAAGAATCAAAAAATAATAGTGTTGTCAAAATATAACCAATTAGTAACAAGATCAACAACAAAAGTGAAATTTAAAGCATCAACATCAATTTGATTGTTAGGCAAAACTGAAAGGTTCTAAGGTTTTTTAAGACATCATTCTGTTAAGTTAAATAAACTTGTTTTTTATTATTTTAATTCTATTTATGTTAATAATTTAGCATACTTTGATACTGCTTTTTTTTCTAACTTTAATATTACTTTGCAATCGCTAAGTGCAGGTTTTTCAATAAGACAAGAGATTGCAAAACAGCTGTCAACAATTCGACAATCTTGAATGTTGACTGCTGATACTGAAACACAAAATTTTTCAAAAAGAGCTGCTTTAAAAAAAAGACTGAAACTTTTTTTTTTCCATGAAAGTATCTACGTATCATATAATGTATTGTAATTTCAATGAATTGATGAAATAGTATTCAAAACTAAAATAATATTTTAAACTAATCAGTTTGGTAAAATTAAGTTTACTTTTGAAGTGGGAACTAAAATAAATTTATATAAAATCCTGATTATACCTATTGCTTTGTATAGCTGCAAGAGCTGGGCAATCAGTAAATTTGAGGAAAATAGATAGCTCATTTTTGAAAGAAAGATTCATCATTTAATTATATTCTGATGTTTTAGATTTCTTTCTCAGTGAATCCAAATAGTTTAAACAGAATCTGATTCATTTGAAGTCTGATACTTTTGGAATTTATTTTTATTCGATTAACTGTGATTCACATCTTAAGGAAAATAGGGAAAAAAACACAGCTTTATTCATGAAAAAGAAAAGTTTAAATTATCGTCGATTCAGTTTTATTTTTTTTTATAAATACATTTTATCATACTAAGCATTCTTTCGTTTTTTAAATATGATTCCACCTATAAGATATTGCTGTAGTATGAAATTATCCTTAATTATCATTATTATCTATTCATTATTTTTTTTATAGAATAATATGTTTTGATGTTTATCCTAAAAACCTATAATCTGGAAATTTATTATTTTTCCACTGTATGATAACTAACCAAAAAAACTAATTTTCCCCTTATAATAAATGTATCCAGAATTTGTCAACTTATAATAGAGGATGCAGCAGTGCACCACAAGTGGTCTACTTACACAGGATTTGCTGTACTAATTTTATTGAATTTTACAGCTGTAAATATCTGAAAATAAAATACAACAAATACTTTTTCCATTTTTCCATAATTTATTTTTTCTGGACCGAGCACTGTTTGATATGCACTGCAATATTTACTTCTAACAAATAAATTGAACTTTATTATAATTTTGCTAATTTTTATTTTATTCTTCTCAATATATAAAAAGAAAGCACTGGTTTTTTATCTCATATATTTTACCTTGAAATTAGTTTAAAGCTCATTTAAAATTAAAAATAAGTGAAGGAAACCCAAATCTAAATAAACTATAAGTTAAATATCAGTCATCAGATGTGTGTTAGTAACATTTTTAATGAGACTAATTCATAAAAACATTTTTAATAATTATCAGCATTATAATTATTTTTGACTCTCTTATTTAACACAAATGATTAAATTCAAAATTATTAAACTGCAAAAAATATAGGAAATATTTTTTTTATTTTTAAAGTAGAATTAAAGTCAAATATTTGTATACCTATAAAGAGATCCTTTAATAGACAAAAACCGAGAAATCCATCCCTGTTGGGAAGCCATAGGCTGCCTGTTAAATGACTCCGTTAATTTTTCACAGATTGTTTCTATCAAACCTGAAAAATGATAACAATTTCATCAAACCAATACCTTTAAAACTACAAACTACATTCTACAACAAAATAAATTTTCTGATTCACACTAAACTCAAAATTTTTGGGTAATTTAAATTGTTTTGATAAAAAAAATAACAGATAAATTTAAATTATCTTATTTTTTAAAAAAAAGAAATATTATTTAATTACCTAGAATAATATTTAAAAAAAAATTTTAATAAAGTAAAAATTGAAAGATATGATTTTCAATTGAAAAATGGTATGTGAATTTTCATGAACAAAACAAAGTGATTTCCTGATCTCAGTTTGAATATATATATTTATATATATATATATATATATATATATATATATATATATATATATATATACAGGGTGTCTCAGTTAAGCGTTTCAGAACTTCTAAGAGGGGTAGGGGGCATCCTGACGACTCAAAATCCTATAGCAATGTGGGGTCGGAAATGCTTTCCTGAAGCGGTGACGTACACAGAAGCACCATAAAGAAATGAGACCGTAAGTGAAAAATCGCTATAATAATACATTGAAAAAATTATATGGTACATGGGCTAAAGTAAGCGTTCGAAGTTTCTGCCACCGGCTACAATGTACACCTCACATCTCCGGCGCATGAACATTCGAACATTCTGCAATACTCCAGGCATATCTCGCAGGCAGCTACTGCGATTCTTGCATCCAGCATTATCAACAGGGGCGTCATAAACCAGTGTTTCATATGACTCCAGAAATCAAGACATGATAGGTCGGGTGACCGAGGAGGCCATATAATTTTTTCAATGTTTTATTATAGCGATTTTTCACTTACGGTCTCATTTCTTTATGGTGCTTCTGTGTACGTCACCGCTTCAGGAAAGCATTTCCGACCCCACATTGCTATATGATTTTGAGTCGTCAGGATGCCCCCTACCCCTCTTAGAAGTTCTGAAACGCTTAACTGAGACACCCTGTATATATATATATATATATATATATATATATATATATATATATATATATATATATATATGGAATCAAAGCTCAATGCATCATTTCTGTATTTTTTGTTTTTACAAGCCTTATTTTAAAGATCCCATCAAGAATGTTATTCCTAAAATGATATTAATACCCATTAAGATCGTTTTAGAAACTAACGGAATTCCACATTCGAAATTTTTAAAAAATTCAAGTTATTTAGTTTTTTGAAAGGAAAAAAAAATGCAGTAACTTTTGATTTAGTTGCAATATTCGATAAAAAAAAGTTTTTGCAGAAACTGAAGAAGTGAAAAATGAAACAGATGATGATCTTGAAATGGAACCATAATTAGCACCAACATTTGTAGAAGAAATAAAAATGAACCTACAAATTGAAATAACAACAGATAATTTTTCAAAATACTTCTGTCAATCAAATTTTTTAATATTTCTAGCAATACTCTTTGTATTTGTCTGTATAATAAATTGTATTGAAAATTTTTTAAACAATGTTTAGAGAGAGAAAAAAAACAATGTAAGAAATAAAATTAAAATTGGTTTTGCAAATAAGATATTCAGCAGTTTAAAAAATCATAAGCAAATATCTACTTCAAAGAACTTTGTAATTTTATTATTATCATTTAAGCCTGATTTTTTATGTTCTCTCACTACCCTTAATTTACTCACATTGGTTAAATTTAATTACAATGACATAAAATAACTTTACAACATACCAGGCCTCAAACCAAGAACAACATCCCACCAGTCTGTACCCGTCATTAAGCAGTACTCTAAAACGGTTAAAGCATATGACACACTCATTGGACCACCTATTAAGAAAAGTACCAAATAATTGCTTATTACTAATAAACTCATTAAATTGTATCGAATTTTAAACATAATAAAACATACAAAAAAATTTACCTGGATCAGTAATTGGTCCCAATCGATATAAGAATAATTGAGACAATGAGTCAATGGCTATAACCGTGCAACCCGTCCATGAGAGTTGCATGTCACTGACTGCAGCTCCATGCATGTACTGTTTCATGCCTACAATCAAAATAAATGTTTAAAATATTTTTTTCCTTATTCCTCAGATTTCAGCATAAAATAAAATTTTTAACTAGAAAGTTATAGCCTAACTTTCAGCAAAAAATAAGCATCTTTTAAGTACTTTTTAAGCACTTAAAAATATTTTTAAGCACTACATACATTAATTAAATGCAAAATTTACATGATCAAAATAAAATAACTAGTTTCTGACAAAGAACACTTTTCCATGATTATATTAGCCACCACAAAAAGATCAAGACATTTTCCGGTTAGATTTCAGAGGGTGGAAAATGAAGCCTGAATTTGAGAATATCTTGCAAAATGCAGCAGACTTGCACATGAGACAGAGAAAATCTTCCCAAACCCATCTCAGTATACGCACACTCGCATTCATTTACATTGCATTGTGATGAATGAATTGTGAAAGCATTGAATAGAACAATGTGAAAATCACACTTTTGCATAATACATGGTGAAAACCAACATGGTAAAGAAAAAAATCTCATTTTCGAAAAGGGAAAATTAAGCACTTCTCAAAACAATAAAAAAAGCACCTTTAAAGACTTTTAAAAAATGAAAATCCAAAATAAGCATCTTTAAACACTTTTTAAAAACGCTAAGCACCATGTTAATTAATATTGTATCGTTTATCAAAGCCTCAAAGTTATTATTCTACAATAATGTCGAACAAAGTAAGGGAAAAATCAAAAAAATATATAACAATTTACTTTAAAAATTATATTACTTTGCTATAGTTGGCTCCTATGTGTACTAACTTTACATTTAGTTTAAGGTTTTCTAAACTTAGATTAGATAATCCCTCTGAACTGATTATTTAATGTACCCTGATTCTTTTGTTTTAGAAAATTGTGGTTTTGCTCTAAAAAAAAGTATTAATTCATAATTAGTAAGGCAGACAGAATACAATTTTTTTTCTTAGGCTGTTTTTGTAGGACTGATTGGATTTTGTTAGATTGACAGTTAAGTTGAACTAGCAATTATAAATTTTTTGCAACTTAGCCTTATGATTGTCAGTTTGTATTCAAAGTAACTTCACAAATTAATTAAGTTTCATGCACTAAGATCAGATAATCTTCCAGCTAATGTACCCTGCTTCAATGGTTTTAGATAATCAGGGTATTACTGCGAAATAAAACATATTAACTCATTATTAGCAGTATAACAGATAAAAAAAATCTAATTTCTTCCCCTTGAAGTATGTATATCGAACATTTATTCAACAATTAAGTAGGATTAATAATACTTAATATTTTGTCAAATAGAAATTTTGAATTTATTTGATTGTTTTGAATTTATTTTACTATTATTTTGAAGACAAAAGAATGAAAAAAAAATTTGGGGTATTTTGATTATATTCATATTTTATACATCTTTACCAGGTTAGTAATAAAATTTAAACAGAGAAAATTGACACCTTAAAAAAATGCCCACTTTTTAATCTAAATAATATCATGCACTTTCTTTTTATAATTGTAATCAAAATATTAGTTCTTTATTTTATGTCATAATTCTTAATTTTAAGATAGAGGAAAGAAAAAAATTTCTGAAATTGTCTTCATATTGCTAATTTGCCAGCTAAATATAAAATGGTTAATTAAGATTCAGATTTTTTAGAATTTAATGTAAAGGTTGACACATTCATTTTTTTTTTAATTATTGTAAAGAAGTAATTAAAAAATTATACATAAAATAATTATAGTAATTACAATTTAAAAAATATTTGGGAGCAAGGTTTTCTTTCTTTTCTATTTTTGTTTTTTTTTTTTTCAATTTAGGGTTATGCACACATATTTAAAGCTTTTAAAATACACTGTAATACTACCTGACTGGTGACTGTACATTGAATGTTCGTCCCTCCTGTGAATTCCAGTGTTAACACAAATATTTCCCACTATTTGTAAGGATTCCCTAAAATAAACGAAACACAGTCAATGTATAAGAAATAAGGAAACCCTTTGCTTTTAGAAATATTTCAAAAAAGTACAATGTTCACTGAAAAAAATGCAGATATCAATTAAACTTCCTTTTTTGCAGCTCATTAAAAAAAATAATAATAAATTTCATTTAAAAAGAAATAATTTTAATAAATAAATATTATCGAAAGAAAATATAATAAAAATATAGTTACTTCAATATATTGTTTAAAGTATTTAATGTATAACATGAAAATTATAAATAAGAATGCAAGAGGAAAATGTTTAAACAGGCTGACACAAAATCTAGTCAATATCTTTGGATATATTTCTCCAAGTTGATGAAAGTATTCTTATGTGAAATGAAACACATTTAAAAAAATACCCACAACTGCTTAAATTAAAAATTTATTGCAATTTATATTAAGTTTCAAACTTTTTAGATTCAAAACGTGGTCACGTTTTTTAGAAATGTCGGCATATATTCAGTGATAACTCATATTTTCGTAAAATCAAAGAAAACAAACAATATCTCAATAATCTTTATTAATCAGAAATAAAAGTTTTTTTATACCCAAAGTCCAATTAAAAAAGCCGGCCTTTACTGAAAATGTTAAGGCCAGCTGGTTTTCATAAAAAAGATTAGCTATTATTTAAAAAACTGATTGTTATTGTATTTTTTATTATCTTACTTTTTAAGGTTAACATATACACAATTAAATTCAATTTATTGATTACTATTGAATAAAAAATTAACCTAAAATCTGTAATGATGCATCAGATGACTAAAACTTCAGCAAAATGCAAAAATATATTATAACAGTTAATGTGATGAATACAGCGACTATCTATGCTGAGTTACATAATTGTTATAAAAGTATGAAGTCTTTAAGTAGCAGAAGCTAGAATTTTAATTTATTCTAACACTTATTTTTTTGGAAATGTGAACAATTTTAAATTTTATAACTAGGTTTTCTTTAGGTTACAATATATATATATATATATATATATATATATATATATATATATATATATATATATATATATATATATATATATATATATACAGTGAAACCTCCTGTTATGGACACTCCTGCAAAACGGACGCCTCTCAATACGGACATATTTTTAATTCCCCGGGAATCTTCTATGAATAAACCATTACGTACATTCTCCGCAAAGCGGACACTCCCGTAACCGGACGCGGACAGTCATTTTGATCCTGTAACGTTGTTTTTTATCTCTACAAACCGGACACTACTTTTTCTAAATAAATTGCAAGCTAAAAAAATGCAACTTTTCACCATTTTTAAAGCATGTAAATAAAACTTTTTGCCTTATCCATAACTAAAAATATTGTTAAGCTATTTCACCACCGAAAAATCAATCTTTCTCCTGTCACCTTGCCTTATCTTTGTAAAGAAAGCAGAGAAAATGGTACTGCACTCCTGAAATAATTCTGACATCGGCATCTTTTGATCTTTTCATCTGGACCACACAAATTATGAGACCCCTCAAGTTGAAATGACTTCTCTCAATGCTTCTTCCCCATCGAAAATTTCTTTAATTTTCTTATCAATTTGAAGACTTTTTTTAACACAACTGGGGTAAAAAAAAAGAGAACAGAAGTATAATCTTTGAGGTGTTTATATAAATGAAACATTTATTCAGACACTTGATAGCTGATCAATTGTGAATAATCATCTCCATAGGTCCTCATGACTTACAGGTATGCATTACTTTTTCTGTGAATCATGGGAGGTTTATTTTCCAAGAAGGTGTTAACCATGTTCCCTATCAAATGATAAGTAGGTGTAAGGGGATGTGAACCTAATAATTGAAACGGACTGAGGACAGTACGCTCCTATTTTGTATCATATATCTAACTTGAGTATCTATGCTAATAGGAAAATTATATTTATTTATCTGTAGCTACATCCAGAATTATGTATTTATATCAAACTTCTTTATATATTATTTTTTATCTTTCTTATTGTTTAAATAAATATTCTTGTAGATATTTACAGTATCCTTGTAGATATTATTTAATTATTTCTACATCTTTGAGAATATTCTAAAAACAATTTACGGTGTTAAATTTCGTTATTAGGGTACCCTTCCCGTAAACGGACAACTCTCAGAAACGGACAAATTTTTTGGTCCCATGAATGTCTGCTTAACGGAGGTTTCACTGTATGTATATATATATATATATATATATATATATATATATATATATATATATATATATATATATATATATATATATATATATATATATATATATATATATATATATATATATGCACAGTATACTAAAAACAAACAAGAAAATACATGTACAAAATTTCTATAATGTTTAATATGCGAAGCTTAGACATAACAGAAATTGACTCATTTATTTTATTAATCAGAATATATTAAGAATTTTCGTTATCAGTTTTATAAGCCAAACCTTCAACTTCTGCATTCCTATTAAAAGTTTTTTTTTTTTCATGTAGTTTCAATTTGAAATAAAATTTAAAGCAGATTAAGTAGAAAAATTGGTAACTTCGTAGAATTACTTTATGCTCAGAAAAAGTTATGGCTATTTTTAAAAAATTTATAACATTTATAGCAAGTTTTCTTTAGAGGTTTAAATGAAAAAAAAAATTACCAGCACTGTTTCGCTTGGCTTAAATATTGCAAGCCTAACAATTTTCAGACCATGCACTAAGATGACCATAATTTTTCCCATATTTTCTTTTAGTCCCCATAAAAAATAAAAATAAAATTTAAAAAAACTTTGGGAATTACAAGCTAAAGAAAACAAATTTTTAGAATTATATATTTTTTTAAAGAAGAAAAAAATTAACAAAATTTACCAGCTTTCATGAAGCATGCAATAATTCAGGCATGCAGAAATATTCGAAAACCAAATAGTAAATAATGAAAATTTTACAATAATTTATAAATGAATTACAAAAAAAATTAGTAAATTAATTAATGAAGTTACATTTACATTTTTGAAGAGGATAGAAAATTTTTCTTATTTATTTTAATTTGAAGTACAGTGAATAGCAGTAAGAAAACCTATGCACACACAACATTATTCGTTACATAATTTATGTAAAAAATTTTAATTAAAAAATTCTCAAGTGAGACAGATTTTACACTTTAACAATTGTGAGAAATAAAACTATAACGCCATATTATAACAGTTGTAAAATTGTACCTATAAAAGCACTTGATGGAATTATCTTTGTAAGCTACAAGGATATAAGATGGAGGAGGATTTGCATCATAAATGGATAAACGGGGAGTTGCAACTGCCACTACCCCTGAAGGAGAAGTTGATGATGTATGATGTTGCCATACCTAAAGATAAAAAATTTATATTTGTATTTACAAAAGGCAAAATGGGAACATATTTTCAAATTTGTAAATTGAAATCAAGTTAATAATTTTATCATATAGATGGCTTAATTGTATAAGTTTAATACTAAAAGCATAAAATTGCATGAATTTCAAAATCGCACAAATAGGAAAAAAATCAGATCAGAAGTTTTAAAAATCACTTGTTAGTTGAGAGGAATAATACAATTCTAAAAAAAAAAATATCCATTGCATTTTATTTTTAGAAAAATAAAGGAGGACTGTTCTAAGCGCCGTTATTAAAAAAATTAATTAAAAAAAAGTTACGAGTAATTTTACTGTGTTAATTTTTGGGAAGTGAATTTCAAATAAAAAATTACATTTGAAAATTACTGCCACTTCAGACACAGATTACATTATAACAAATTAATTATGAGAAATAAGCACTCTAGAATTATTGATTGAATTTTTAACTAAAACATTTTTAAATAAAATATCACTTCATTTATATTTGCAGATTAATCAGACTAAAGATACTAAAAACAAAACATAATATAATGTATTTAGTTTAGTTTTTTCTGGCTATTTTACAGCACGTTCAAAATTCATACTTTAATTGGTGGCATTAAAAAAGCTTCCTCTATAAAATTATTTTAAAAGGCACATAAATACTCATTGACAAAGTAAAGCTTGTTTTGTAGATTTTATTCTATTTTAAGTAGAAAAATCTCTTACAAAAGTAGGTGCAGTTATTTTCAGTTGTTGGAATTCCATGCTTATTTTCTCGCATGCTTAATATTTCTTTACTATATTAAAATTAAATGTTTTGTTCGTGACATGGTAGCCAAGCTTGGCTATGCTGTTATACACAGTATCTTCTAAGATATTGTATATCTATCTTTTTCTTGATTTCATTGCAACAACTACTTGGTTTTGCACAACTGTATGTGTGAAGTTCTACTTGGGATGCCCGTCACTATTTGTTTATTTGCAACAATAAATTATTTTGGGACTAACTCTGCTCCAATGTCTTAGATCAGTGTTTCTTAACCTTTTTGATATAATGGACCCCTTTTAAAATTTTTTAAGAAGTCACGGA
The DNA here is from genome assembly GCF_982258835.1 of Parasteatoda tepidariorum. NCBI lineage: Eukaryota > Metazoa > Arthropoda > Arachnida > Araneae > Theridiidae > Parasteatoda > Parasteatoda tepidariorum. The sequence goes on along the minus strand of NC_141764.1, from coordinate 19,798,075 downwards.
CCACCCCCCTGTGAAAAAAAATAATTGCAAAAAACATCAATTATTAGAAAACATTTAATTTTATTATTTTAAAAGTATACAAAATTTTTAAAATTAAAATTTTTAATGTGAAGGTTGCTGCTGCTTTTCCTTAATTAATAAATTTAATTGGGGGATGGTTTTCGACAAAGCAACGTGTATATCATGTTCAACATTCAATCGATTTTGATGTTATATTTTCATTGTCACAAATGTGGAAAATCCCGCTTCGCAAAGATACACAGTAGCAAACGGAATTATAGCTGCCATAGTTCGATTTACAAGCAATGGGTAGGCTTCCAAACGTTTCAAAAATTAGGAGTAGTCAGCGGACCCCCAAAATATAACTCATGGACCCCTTAGGGGTTCATGAACCACAGGTTAAGAAACCCTGTCTTAGATGGATGGCCATCAGCAATGTTATAGCAATAACAGTTAATTTCCTCAATCCAAGATGCATGAAAAAGGTGTCATAATCAACCCATCACTGATTTATGTACACAAATTTATAAACTTTATGTATGAAAAAAATGACATAAAAAAGCATCTTAGAATCGAGAAAACACTTACGAGGAATATTTTCACTTCTGGTAAAATTTTTGAGGAGGGTAACTCAAATGCTATTCTTGAAACATGTATCAAAAAGCTTATAGTTTATTGCCTCTTGATATATAGTAAAACCCCATTACAATGACAATTAAAAATAGCATACTTAATTGATTTTATACAGAGCTGGCCATTATAAAAAATAAAAATGCTTAATGCTAAAATAATAATGAAGAACTAAAAGATCAAATATACATAGATACCTCTCTCTCCTTTTTATTTTGAACAACTATTTTGATTCCAAATACATATCTAGAGAAAACAGTTTTTGCTTACTGATTGTAGACTGAACTAGAAGTTATTACAAGAGGCAAGTGCAATATATTGTAATGGTCCGTAAGCCTTGATTACAACGTATATCGATTTTAACAGTATTAACAATTTTACAGTATTAGAAGTAAGAGAACATGGTAGATATACTGCTCAGGGGATAGAGCGTTCGCCTTCCAATGAGGTGAACAGCTTTCGAATCCCAGCAACGTTTGGTTGATACGAATTCTGCATCCGGTTTGCACCGACCACAGTGCTGATGTAAAATATCCTCAGTGGTAGACGTAATCATGGGTTAGAGTCCCCTTGCTCCATGTAACACAAGTGAAAGTCCATCAAAAAGTCCTCCACAAAGGCAAATTTCTCCCAATAATTGGTCTAAGAGTTCTCGTCTTCTGGATTAGGTTCGAAATAACAAGGCTACGGAGTTGAACATTAGTAGTCGTAAAGCTAAAAAATTGGGTCGGCAGGTCAACGAAGGTTAAGAAAACAGTTGGTAAGTTAAACAATAACTTCACGAGCCACTTATACATAATATTTAAGCATTCCTTTTTTTCTATTGTAACATGAAAAAAATAAAAATGTCTTCAATTTTATGCTTTTTCATCCTCATAATATTGCTCACTTAAACTGCAGAAAAATGCATTTCCTAAGAAAAAATAAATTGTTGCAGTAGTAATTTTCAGCTTGTTATAAACATAAAACTTTTTCAGTCAATATTTATTATAGTGAACCTTCAAGGGACCGAAATCTCGGTTCACTATAACCGGGAGTTCACTATATCCATACTGCAAACAATTTTAACTAATTTTTCAAAACTGCTCCCTTTTATTACACATTAGTTAAATAAATGACCAATAAAAAGAAATACAAAAATGATTAAAAAACAATGTGTTAACTTTTATTTTTTATTACTCTTCGTCTTGAGTGCAAAAAATTTAAGGGTGGCCTTTTTCTTTAGGGACAGAAAACTGAGATAGAAGAAGCAAACAAGAAAAAATGCTTATGGATACATTCAACTTAATAGATGGCTTTAGAAAATTGGTATATGTATTTTATGTAGAAATTCAAAATTACCAAAAAATGAAGAAAAAAATTCAGTCAAAGACAGAAAAAGTTCATAATATCTAATTTCCTCTCTTCATTTGGTTCATCATATCCACAAAAAATGATATAAGTGTACAGCAAGGCACAGGAGCGAACATTTTGTTCACTATATCAGAGAATTCACTATAAACCATGTTCACTATAAAGGGGTTTGACTGTATTAGCATTTTGAAAGTGACTTGTAATAATAACATTCTTTACTCATTACATTGATCTTTAACTATGTAATTTTTTGATAAAATTTTATCTAAAATTGCCTGAGTATTGTCTCGTACAAATTTCTTGAAAAGTGTGTGCATGTGAAGAAGTATTGAGGATGGTCTTAAGATCAAAATGATCCCATAACTGCTACTGATAATTCCTTCATTTTTGATGAGTCTCATTTTGAAAATAAGCTAACGCTTTTAATAACAGAATAATTTTCATTAATATAATTCATCTTACCACTGTTTTAGGTTGAGTTTCCAAAGCAGCAGTATTTATCAATTTATGAAATATCACAGGTTTCTCTCTCAGTTCCCATAATTCAACAGTGCTTCCAGTTGGACCTTAAATTTAAAGCATCTTTTAAACATTTATAAAAAAGACATTTTTTTAGCTATTCTATTTATCTAAGAAATAGCTTTAAAAATTGGTATTTTTTTAAAAAATTGCAACGAAAAAATATTAATAATACTAAATAAATAACTGTTTTTTTTCTTTTTACTTTTTCTCAATTTTATCAATTAAAAACATAAAAGAAATTGTTGATATTTTCAAATAAGTAAAACTTAAAAGTCAAATTTTGGTTTCAAAATTATAGGAAATTATAAATGAAAAAATATATATATAATGAATTAAGAAGTGAAAAATTGAAATATATTCTTACCAGATGCAGTTATAACAACAGCATCAGCTGCCTCTCGAAGGATGAATTTGAGATGAGTAACTTTTGTATAAGCTGGAATAAATAAAAATTGAAATGTATGTATAGTAAACAAAGAAATGAAACTTAATTTTATTATTTATTTTTAGGAGGCATGTCCAAATACATTGTTATGTCTACAGCTGGAGAGAGGGCTATGCATTCGATATTGTTTGACCCTCAATAACAGTTGAGAACATTTGACTTTTTGAAACAAATATTAACTTAAGCATGCAACTACTTCTTAATAAATAGGCAGAATTATTTTGAATAAAACTAGATAGATATTATTGTTATTAGAATCAGGGATAGAAACATAAAAAAAGTAGTAGGCTCTCCAGACCAGGGAGCTTGAAAATAAACTAGTTCACAAACAATGCTAATGATCTATTTAAACTTTAACACCTAAATTTCAGACAACTTTAAAAAATTATCTAACTAAAAAAAAATTAACATATTAGCTTTATTTAACAGTTTGGAGTGAACTTAAATATAAATTTAAAAAAATATTGTACCCAAATAATAGAACTATGAGATAAATAGTACAGATATTGGAAACTAATGACAAATAATTAAACAAAAGAATTGATATTTTGATTTTTAAATTATCGATTGAATTATTTAAAAATTTGTTGAATAACAACAACATGCAGTTCATAATAAAACTGCACAAGAAATAGAAACATTTATCTGTTTTTCAAATGAAGCTGCTTTAGATGTTTTTTTAGAGAAAAATGTGATTCTGTATTAATATTAACACCAAAATGGTTCATCACATAGAATTTTTTCAGGAGATAAGTTGCCAATTTTCTAGTCAATTCTCAAATATCTAGCTTCCTAACGTCTTCAGAACCTCGAAATTTTGGAAAGATGGACTTATGTCATCAAAGTTCACTCAAAAAAAAGATCACCAAAATAGTCGCCAAGTTAGTCAGTCCACTGCCAATGAAAGTGAATTACTTATGCACGTAAATTATTATTTATTGTGTGCTGTTAGAATATATGAAGTGGCCAAACCAAAATGTGGATTTTAGGCCAAAAGTTGCATTACCAAAAATTGAAACAAATTTTCAACCAAAATTATACAAAACACACTTATGTTCCTCTAAATGATATTTTTATTTAATATGATAAAATCCGTTTTATTAGTGTGTTCAGTCTCCCTAGTCAAATAGACCAATGACAATTAGTTTCCTACAATATGAATCATGTTGTAATAGACTTAGTCAGCAGACAACCAATGATTCTGTATGCTGTCAATTTTTTTAAATAAAAAGTTGTTTTTAGGTAAAAGGTTTATAAATAATGAAATAGGTTAAATAAATATTTTTTTCAATATTAAAAAAAACGTTAAGAATTTTTTTTTTTTTTTTTTAGTGAAACTGCATTTGACATTGAAAGAACAGTATCAGTCAGAAAGGATTATAGCTTTTAATCTGTCCTTTTTTCTGTGAATTTTTCATTTCATCAAACAAAGTACATTCGTGATTACCAAGAGTAGATATATTAATATAAATCGACATTTCTCTATTTCATGACTTAACATACCTTGTTTTTCTCCAAGTAGACAGTTGGAATGACAATTTAAATAAAAGCTTGAAAATGGTTGGCAGCTGATTATGCATTCATCTGCAAATTTAAAAAAAAAATAATGCATTGAAAGTTTTTATTCATATTATATAAATAAAACTCTTTATAGGATTTACACAAGATAAAATGCTAAACTAGATAAACATATGCAATTGAAATACAAACAATCAAATATTCAAGTTATAGACATGAAAATATTATCATGCTCACATTACCTTCATTTTAGGCAATCACATAACTTAAGAAATTTATGGTACACATTAAGTGTTGTTTTGAAAACTTCAATAGGCTTTAAAACATTACTACTAAACTCTGTGGCACAACAGCTCATAGAGAGCCAAGTCATGTATGGGATGTGCCTATCTCAGTTTTCTTGATCTTGGGCTCTGGGGTGCAGAAACAGATGTTCCGGTTGGGTGGTCAGTCCAACGTGGAACCCCATGTGTTTAGTCCTCAAGCATGCTTGGTACTCATTTTATTGATCTACTGAAGGGATGAAAGGTTGAGTTAATCTTGCCCGGTCCGAGGATTGAACCCGGGACCTGTGGCACGAAAGGATGAAGTGCTGACACTCAGATACCGGGTGTTGCTTTAAAACATTATATCAACTTAAAGCATAGAAATTAAGTCATTAATTAACATTGGTTTTTAAATAAATCAGTTTAAGAAGAGAATGCATGTTTTGTAAACAACTTCCAGATTAAACATTTTAAAATTAGCCAATGTCACTTAACATTCTTGTTCACAAAGGTTTTCAACTGAAAATAAATTTTCTAATTTTCTATTATTGAACTTTGAAGAGACTGAATTAGGAATTCAAATGCCCAAAAGCCTATATAAGGGAAAAACTGCAACAAAATTAAGGAAAAAATTTTAAAAATAAATCATAAAAGCTTTACCAATGAGAGGCTATATAAAGTACCAGCAAAACACAGTAGATTGTTCAAAGAAGAAATATGGATAGAAAATTTATTTATATATCATTATATATATTAACATGTATTGCATATAATCATATATAAATTATACATTTATAATGTATAAAGAAAATAATTATTACATGAAATAAAACAAATATTTAAGGAGTATACTTCTGGAACAAATATTTGAAACAAATTTTGAGTCAACAAAAAATTTATTTAAAGATAAAATTTTTTAAAAAAAATTTTTTTTTCCCTTGCCTTTAAAAATTAAAACACAACAAAAAATTACATTTATGTACTTTCTATTACGTATTATAAGAGAAATTGAAAAGAAAATTCGTATACTTCTTTTTTCAACTTTTTTATAGAACAGTTGCATTAAAAAAAATAAAGGAAATGAAAAAAAAATGACAACTCATATTTTTATAAAAAAAATATAAAAGCTAATTTAGAAAATTATTATTGCAAAACATAATACGAAAAGTTTTACCCTGATTAACTTTTAAACCAACTCTATAGCAATGAACAGATGACTGAACAAGTCCATCCGTGGCAACTACTAAAAAATCTCCACCTAAAAGATACATTCATATATTACTTGTTTAAAAAACTACTTAAATTGCATATTTTTCAGTCATTTATTACGTCTCACAAAACACATCTTATGAAAAATGGAGTATTTAAGATCTTCAATTCACATTAAAACTAAAACTGCTTTAAACAGGGATGAGCTTGGTAAAATGCTAAAAAAGCTGAAAATAGAAAACCAGAAACGTTTTGTGCAAAACATGCTTTAAATAATAAAAAAATACAGGAAATTTTAGCAGGAAAATGCATATGTATAAAGCAAATAGCCATAGAATATTGTCAATGTTTTAACAAAGAACAATTTTCAACATGGTTTGAATACAATCTCAATGGGTAATCTTTAAATTGTGTCATTATGAATCCCTATGTGGGATTTTTTAATCACATGAATAATAAATTTAATGCGTGATTTTTTTAATCACACGAATATGAATCCTGATGTGATATTTTTAAATTGTATGCATAAGTATACTAATGTAATGTGTAACTTTAAATCACATGAAAACAGATCACGACGTGATGTGCTATTTCAAATCCTGTAAATACAAATAACTATATAGGATTTAAAAGTATGTTAATATGAATACTGATGTATAATTTTTTAAAAAATGGGAAAAGGAAGTGTGATGTGTAATTCTAAAGAATGTGAATGTAATCTTAAATTATGTTTACACAGGTCGGAAAGTGTGATGGGTAATTTAAAATTGCACGAATACTCGAATTGAGATGGGAAATTTCAAATCAGGTGAGTATGAAACACAATATGCGATTTTACATTTATGCATGTGATATGTGATTAGCTTTAACAAGTAGATTTTATAATACACAAGTATAAAAATTATAAAACGAACATTATACATACAAAGTGAAATTTTAAAAACTACATGAATCATAGTTTATTAATTGAATCACATCAATCAGTCATCATATGCTTTAATTGTGATTAAGAAACTAAATTACATTATTAACATTAATTTATGTTTCGAGGAACATTTAATTTTTAAAAACTTTTTATTTTTCAGCTACAAATATGGTTCTACTGAAGATAAAATTTGAGATGAAAAATCATTAACAGAGCATATTTTACAAATTAATATTTTGATACTGTATCAAGTCGTTTTGATTCCATGATTTTTTTGATATTTGATATCAAGTATTTTGATACTATATCAAGGCAGAGCTCTCACAAGAAATAATAAAAACAGATGTTATATTTATTTACTTTTAATCCAATCGGCTAAATATTGCTGCTGAGAACGAAGAATTGTAGGTTGGCTTAAACAGGCACTGACTGTTCTTTACGTTAAAACTGAAAGATATGTTCCTCTTTTTCTGTTTAATAAATACTTGCTTATGTTCATGTTTAATTAACATAAACAAGTTATTTTATATTTAATAAATACTTGTGTTCCATCCAAACTTTTATATTTCAGTCTAATAACCAAGCTCAACCTTAATAATTGTTATCATCAATTTTGAAATTGGTTATTTTCTAAGTCTGCTGCAAGATTCTTGCAGGTTTAGCCCAAAAAATTACATTATTTTCAGAAAATTCTCAGTTTTTTTTTCTCCAAAAATCTAATTCCCCTGACAATTTCTGGTTTCCTTGACCCCATGGAAACTCTGCTTTCGGTTAAGGAAGAAGTGTACAAGCTGCAATTCTGGAATAACCAATACGATACTCCCTGCTTTTTAACTAAAAATTAATTAGAAATAAATACATAAAATTTTTGACCGTCTTTCGAAATAATTTCACCAAATTCTGTTTTGAAAGAAAATATTTCATTGACTTAAACATGTTTCAGGGTTTTTTCCTAAACACGATACAGCAAAAACAGAAAATGTCTTAACAGAAATGGCATTATGTCTCAGGTAAAATAATTGATCTGTCTCAGAAATATAGCACTCTTTTGATGGAGATATCTAGTTATCTCTAGTAATTGACCCAATTACATAGTTATTTCAATTGGTGGTAGTTCATTGATTTAAAACTTAATACTCATTTTTTACGAATATTGTTTTAAGTGTTTAGAAAAAAATCTGTTTTATAATCAAAGCAATAATATAGAATGTCATGTCTAAAAGCAAAAATTAATTCCAACTAATATTTCAAGAGGAATAATATTTCATAAATAATCATTTAAAAAGAATATTCAAACATAGACATTGCTTTAAATAAAGCTAGTAGTTAGCAGGCCTCAAAAAAAAAATTGGGGGGGGGGGACATAATTTGAGGTCTGCACAGCTAAAAAGGTTGGGAACCACAGATCAATCAAAACATTTATAATACAAATAGAGTAGATTGAAACAGCATTTCAAATAAGGAAACATTTTTAAAGCCACTTACTTTTAGCATAACACAGATCCACAACTTTTATTTTACTTCTAAACTGTCCCAAAATCTCTGAGGAAGTTATTATGCTCCCATCTGATTGGAGAATTAGAACAAATACCTAAATGTTTAATAGGAAAAAAAATATGCTTATACTACGCTACAAACCAAAACATTACAAAAAAGCACATTAAATTTTATTTATACAGTGAAGTAACAATTTTAAAATAATGATAACAATGAAATAAAATCAGAAAAAATAATTCAAAATTAATTAGCATTTACTTAAGGGAAAGACAGTTATATTAATTTTATTTTTGTTCTAAGTTAAATTACTTCATAGAATCATTTACATATATTCAAAATAAAAAAATATTTCCCTTTCGGTATCAGCATTCATAAAAAAAATAATCACTAATCACTATTCACTATAATTTCACTAATTTTTTCTTATTAAAAACATAAAGGGGAATGCTGTTCATTCTCTTTCTTCTTTTTTTTTCCCAGCAGATCAACAATTTCAAAATTGAATTCAAGTTGTTCAAAATAAGTTTCTGTAACTTGATAACAATATTCAAACATACATAATGGTTTAGATAAAGCTAGTAGTTTGTATAAGTTATACAAAATAAAATCTCATATTTTTAATTTAAAATTATTTTTTTTACGTTTCAATGCTTTAAATCTTAATTAAATAATGAGGATTTATAGATTAAATTGCAAGAGGGCTCCCGCATGATTGCCAATCCCCCAAGTCACATTGCAACAGGGGTGATTGTGACTCAAATTCAAAAACCCTAACAATTTTAAGTGCAAAAAAATCAATATATGATTTTAATTTTTTATACCATACATGTTTCTAATTTAACATAATTTTTTGAACTAACATTTATAATTAAATTAACTACTAATGAAAAATATGACACTTTTGCAGCAACTAATTTAAGAAAAAACTTACTTCTTCGAGAATAGTAATATTGTATTTCAAAACCGCGTTAATATGAATCTCGATATTGGATTTTAAAAATGTGAAAACACAAATTGCAATGTTGAATTTTTAAATTGCGTAAATATAAATCATGCTGCATAATTTTTAGATCGTGTGAATACGAATTGCAATCTGTAGTTTTTAAATTATGTATAAATGCGAAAATCGACGTTTGACATTACATAATAAAAAAAAATACTCTTCTCAAAAAATGCATATAATAAATCAGGGGTCTGTCCAGGACGAATTTACTACCGTTTAGCGGTACCTTCACAAATTCAACTTTAGGAAAAACGGTAGTTTCACAAATTCAATTTCAGGAAAAACGGTAGTTTCACAAAATACTTTTTCTTAAAATTTCATTTTTGTATCCCTTAAGAAACGATAAATCCATATTTTTGTGTTGATTTTTTAATATAATTTTTAATTTTTCACAAATTACGTCTAAATTTTCACAAAATAGGTACCTGTCAGAAAAACCTAGACAGACCCCTGTAAATTTAAAATGTCACAGATGCAGGAACTTTGTTATAATATTTATGAAAGTAGAAATTTTTGATGATGAATTTCCAATTATTTAGCAATTTCTAACTTTATTAAGTCTAGTCCATTCTAATTAAATTAGATAGCTGTAGTTTTATCCTATACATTTTTAAATAAAAAATATATACCATAAAAAACTCCGTGAAAAAAAATAGTTATTTGAAATACCATTCCAGCTGTTGTTATGGCAATCAAGCCTTCACTAGGTTTTCCTCCAAACTGTTTGACTGAAGGTCCAAATCGGGTAAAAGAATATTTTTCTAAATACAGATGATTGTCTTTCTTATCCATATTTAGAGCAATCTAAATAAAAGAGAGAAAAAAAAATAAACATTTAATGATAAGCTCAGCTTATATGTTAGGATGATGTTTCTTGCAAAAAGATAAAAAAATTCAACAATTCTTTTATGATTCAAAAAAATTTTAAACTATTCTCTTCATATTTTATGCAACTAATGCATTATTAAAATTTTAAAGCTAATTTTAAAGTAATCTTAAACTTTAACATTTTATTCTTCAAAAGATAAATAGATCCATGTAAAAAAAAATGAACATTATTTGTAATAATGTTTTCTTACATTCCTTTAAGCAAATTGTACTAATGGCCCTCAAATAAAGAAAAAAAAATAAGCATTACATTTAAAGTTGGAAAAATGCATTTAAATTATAATTTTGTTTACTTATATTATTTAAACAATAATTTTGAAAAATCTTTGATCAATAAAATTGTTTATAAAACAACAAGGAATTCAACTATTACAAATAATAAATACAAAAATTTGATTTTTAGCTTTAAAAACTTATTGAGAGCTTTTATTAGCTTTCATTTAAATGTTAAATATTTTGCAACATTATTAGATTAATGGACTGAATTGAAATATTGAACATCTATACAAGGTTCAAGTAAGATATGTTAATTAAATGGTGCAATATACAAATATATAATAAATGTGATTGCTTTGTATTCAAAACTTCTTATAAATCGAGAAACATATATACTTTCAAAGCACTATTAAAACGTTTACACTATTAGAAACTTTATAAGTAAACCAAATTAACTAACGTTTAATTTGTGAATGTTAATTAAATTTAACAACACAGTTAAAATAATTTTTAAACTTACTTTTTTACCATTATGGAACCAAGCGGCTGATAAAATGTATTCTTCATAAGTAGTAGAGGTGATTTGTACCCAATCATTCAACAGAAAATCCTAAAACAACAAAATAATGCCAAATAATGTAACTAAAAACAATTTACTTAAAAATTATGCAAACATAATTTAAACTACGAATATAATAACATAATACATTGCAGCATTAACATCTTATTTAAAAAAATTAACAGGTCTATATTTTTATGAAAAGTACATATAATTTTTCCAATATTTGTATCGAATTTCCTAAATTTCTTTTCTTCTTAATATAGATGATATGTATTTATGAATAAGAGCAATCAAATTCCAGTTCTTCAAAAAAATTTTAAACCTATGTATTAACATAGAAAAACATATTTAATACACATAAATTTAAAAATAATATTTATATATGCTCTTTTCCGTTACAGTTCAAAAATTTTGATTTTATATAATTATTATAAAATTATATAAATGAGATAAAAATCATAAATAATTCAAGGTATGAAATATAGTTAAATTATAAAAAAAAAAATCATAGTTCAAAATAAATAATCAATAAGTAACACATAAGTCATACATACATTCATTACCCACACTTGAATGCAACCAACTGCATCAGCTATGAGTAATTTTGTAGCACTTATGTCCCACTCAACACATGTTATATCTTCATTATGACTCAGAACTCTAAAATATAAAAAAAGTAATTAACTTTAAGTAAGAAACTTTATTATAAAATATATGTCAGTAAATAAGTATGTACAGTATTTTCAGAAATAATATATTTAAAAAAAAATGAAATTGTAATTTTCCGTACAAAAATTTATGAAATTTAAGAGCAGAATTCAAAAAGTAAAATAATAATAGCAGAATTAAAAAAAAATAAAAAAATTTTACTAAGAGTAAATTTTTTCTGAGCAAATGTAACATAAATATACAAAATATTTATTTCAAGTTGACAAATTAGTTTTAGTCAGATTTCCAAGCAAATGAAATCCTAATGTTTTGAAAAAATTGATTTTATGATAATTAACAGTGCTACCAATGAATTCAGTAACACAATATGACACAAAAATATACTTTCTCTTTATAAATGTATCTCCAATAAAATTTGATTTCTTATTTTCAAATTTTGGAATAAATCACCTGAAATTGTGGGGTTTGTAAAATGTGGTTCAAATAACTTAGTGAAAAAGTAGCTTAAAAATTTGTACCTCAATGTTAATTTTTACTCCTTTAGATTAAATGTTCCAAATAGACTAAGATAAAATAAAAAACTTTCAGTGAACACAAGATCTTAATTAAAAAACTTTCTGCCAGCAATTACAACTAAGTTTCACGTATTGAAATATTAACCAAATCTTGAAATTAGTAACAAACCTTTTATTGCCAGTTGCTTTTGCAAAATTTAAAAATCATGATTTTTTTTAAAAAAATGCTTAAATTATTATAAAACTTTATACTGATTATTACACACATCAAACTGCTTGAAAGTCAAATGCAACGATGTAATAGCAGAAAAACATGGCTGTGAAGCAGAAAAAGAAATTCTCCTATGAATCTCTGCAAGATTGAGGAACTTAAGCCCTTTTTCTTTAAATATACATACATATATAATGAGTAATCTTAAAAAATCTTTCAAGATGCTAAAAAATATTGACTGCATAGAAAAACTTTGACCTTAATGAGTGATAGTGCAAATTATTCCATGATGGTGATAAATTTTCCTCAAACAATAGGTATCATCATCATAGTTGGCCAGACAGTCCAATGTGAGCCAATGCCTTCCTCTGAAGATTTCTCCATGACGACTTCTGATTTAAACAATGTGTATATAAATACGAAAATGCAACATTTCTGGGAATCAAGACCAATTTTTGGGAGCCAAAATATTTTGAATAAAAACTAATGTAACAGCTTTTAGCTCTTATGGTAAATTTTATGAAAATGTTGGATCTGAGCTTACATTCCTTGAATAGCCTGGAGATCAGGATCTTTAGACCCCCTCCAACAACTTTTGTATTTCGAAAACTCATAAACTTTGGAGTTTAAATATAGATAATTAGAAACTAATTCACTAAAAGTAATACTTATAACATCATGCTAATAGATTTTTATCAATAAAATGCATAATGTAAAATTTTAAACAGACAAATTTGCAACAAGTTTACACAGTTCAATACATTGTAATAAAAGTTGATTAATTTTAAAAGAAACGAAAGTCCCTGGCAGAAACTAGAAAAGGAAAGTACTGCCTACTTGTATGCTTCCCATGGCATATTCAAATCAGCAACATAAACATGGATCCTTGAAATTTTAGCTGTGCTATCAAGAAGATCTGTAGTTGATGTAAAAGCAATTGTATTTCGACTTGAAAGTGACAGTACTGCTTTTCCTTCAGTAATCCTAAAACACAAAAACATAGAAAATCATCTAAAAACAAATAGAATAAAAATAATTTTCTGAAATTTTAAAACTGAAAGAACTATTGTTACTTTCTAACACTTTTAATCTATATTTTCATATAGATTAACACTCTGGTAAAAACATAATTTACCACCAAAATATAGAAGATGGTTTTGCTGTATTTCTTTATGCTAAAAGACACGAAATTAACAGTAGTTGGCTTGAGACTGTAAATATTTTACTCATACCAACAGAAAATAAATTATCAATAGTTCCGTAGATTGGCAATCAATGTAAAAACAATATGCCTTTTTCTGTTGTTCAATTTTTTTTTCCTTTCTTTCTTTTGAGTGTGTATGTGTTTTGGCCTGTGATTGCCACAAAATAGCATATTTTAACATAATTTTGAATAGGGATATAACGAATATTCAGCTACTATTTGATCCCATTCCATTACTAAATATTTGGCAAGTCGAATGGTTGGCTAAATATTCGGCTATGTATTTTTTTTTTTTTTTTTACATATTTTTAGCAAAGTTTTCTTTGTTTGAATTTGAACAGATTTATAAAGAGTAATCTAATATCTTATTTTTTACTATATATTATTAGAAGTAGTTTTTACACAGATTTATTAAGTTCTAAAATTAGCAAATTTATGTTCTGAAAAGCAAAGGGAAAAGTTAAATTTGTTGACTTGAAACTAGATTACTTTACACTGAACCATGAGTTTTATTTTGCTTTTGCTGTTTCTATTATAGAACAGCATTTTAACAGGGCATTTCTAATAGACTTTATTCCTTTATTATCATTTTTTTCCTACTAGGTAAGACAAATAACTGTGATTTTCAAAATTTAATTTATATTTTGAAAACACATTTCTTTTCTTTTTTTTATCTTTTCTTCCTACATTCTTTAAGCTCTTTTATCTACTTTTTTTTTTAACATACAGCATTTTGAAAAACTTAAATTGAGATTTTTAGCATTAAATTTTTCATTTAAAAATTAAGTCAACTAAAAATTTTGTTTCGTGATCTACCTATTTATTTCCTTTTTAAAAAACTTTTGTGTTTATTGACTTAGTAGATTTAGATATGTAGATTTTTTCAATTTCTTTCTTAAAAATACGATAATTATAAAACTGAGATGTTAGGCCAAATATGCAGTATTGGGCTTACTATTTACTATTCGTTATAACACCAAATTACGTTCTATTGTTATAACACCAAATTTGAATATAAAATGTAATGTAATTTTTCATATAAACTCACTAAGTTTTTTTCAAAAGAGTATTGTTACATAGGCTTCTAAACCAACCAGTCAAAATAAATATTGCTTAGTAATGCCTTTTAGTTACTGATCTTGTGAATCAGTGACTAAACTTCCATAATTTTGCCAATAAAATAATTTTTATTTCATTATTGTTCCCAAGATGAGAGTACCTCTTGATAGCTTACATGCTTAAAAATTAATTTACTAATGAGCCCTTATTTCAGCAATAATATTTCTAATTCCTAAATATCATTGCTCTATCTATTTAATTCAAGATAGATGAATTATATTGATTATAATACAAGTTCAAAATAAAGAATATAGCTTAATCTGAGCAGTTTTCTATGAAGACAAATTCGTACAATCAACAACATTAAACGTTCAAAAATGGTCTGTTAATGCTAAGTTAAAATTTACTAGCATTCCTTTATTGTTATAATTTTTAAGGGGGGGGGATTCAATTTTCTGCTGCTTAGGTGCAATATGATGGAGAAAAAAAACGGGAAACGGGTGATACTTTTACTTATAATATTAATACAGAAAAGTGAAAAATAAACATTTCACTATATTTTCCCGTATAATTTTAACCATTTTTGTTTATGAAGTAAGCATGTGTGGTTGACTTGCTTTTAAAGACAAGATCACTATAACGACAACTTCATTTGATGTTGTGAATTGTCACCATAACGAAATTATACAATACTTCAATTAAAGTTTTAAAACTGTTTTACCAATCCGTGTTAGTAGAGGCACTGGGAGTAATTTTTCGAAGAACAGAATATATGTGATCCATTTTGAAAACAGAACACAAAAACTTATTTATAAATTTTGCTGCTTATAAATTAAAGTATAACATCTATAAGTATAATTTAGTTAGACCCGCTAATAAACAGAAGACAAATGAACGAGTACAAATAATAAGTAAACAAACAAAACCATCGGCTAATGCCGAACAGTCATGGTTACGATTATGTTCTGTTTTGAGGATATGATTCTCTTATAAATTTTGTCTGCTGCACGCTTAAAATAATCTGCTGTGCGCTTTTATCTTACCCTTTATAAAATTTGAATTCTAAAAAAAACATAAAAATATTTCTGCGCAATTTTTCGAAACTGATTTTAAACTAATAAAAAAAATTTTTTTAGGATCATTATATTTACAAAAGAGTATTTTTAAATTAAAAATTTTATTAAATTAAATAGGTTTTTTAAACTACTAATTTCAGGTGTGCAGCCTTTTTGAGGGCTACTTTCTCTGCAGAATGGAGAATGATCTTCCTCTGGTGCAGATCAAAACTATGATCTGTGGTTGAATGAATGGATGCATGAATGGGTTAGCCCTATAATTATAAACGGGTGTGACGTATGAGAGTGGCAGAATTTGAATTCTAGGTCCTAGAGGGCGCAGCTGGAAGACAAGATCAATCACACCTCTTGTCCTAATGGCCTACTACAACAACAACAATTTTGCTATCTATATATTTCTAATAAATCTTGTATACTGAATTGAATGAGATGAAATTCACTGATATGATTAATAGTTTTTAAATTATAAGTGTCCTCTTCATAATATCAGCAATAGAAAAACAGATATCTAACCACGTTAGAAGACACATTTTCGGGTAAAAATATTTTTCCTGTGACATAGACATTTCATCCCTGGAAACGGCTTTCCTCAAATCCCCCTCATCTCGAGACCTTTGATGCTCCCTAGAGATTAGCCGGCAAAACTAGATTGCGGTGATTTACTACTATTGTATTGTGAGATATTCTTGGTGGTATCCAATGAAGACACATAATAACAAAGATATAAGTTTAATAAAACTATAAAACATAACATAACAATAACATGCTTACAGCACGTAACAAGGTTAGCGATGAACATCTATTAGGAATGGGTATATATACTCTCTGGAAAGGTAAGGCAGCGCCGCTATTCAGAAACTACAGGCTGTCGTCGTTGACTCGTAGTGATGACGGAAGGTGACGTCGGTTGACATCACAACAGCCTTTATGCCAAGAGTTTATTGCCAATGAAACATATTGAGCAAAATCATACAAAAAGGAAGAGCATACACGCTCTTCCTCATTTTATAAAAAATTTTAGTTAAAAATCATTAACTATAATTCTTATTTTGCGTTCGACGGAGAACAACACAGGGGAAAACATCAATCCTCTGAGCGGGATTTATAATCTGCAACCATTGGCCTCATAGTCAGGCACGCTGACCGCTTGGCCATCAGCCCGATTGAGAGATTTATTGTTGAATTAAACGCTGAAAGAATTTAGGTTTATTTATTTATTTATTTGGTTGACGCGGAGAAGAAATTTAATTGGTCTACAAAATAATCCTGAATGACTAATTCGATGCAAAGTTTGCAGTTTTCTGAGAGCTCAAAATCAAAATTTGGTGGTTCAAACACTTTTGGAGAGACACAAATTCGTCAGAGGAAAACTTTTAACGGAAACATTTTTATTGGAGGCTATAAGGGAGGCTAATACCAATGAAATTAAATAAAATTTTGTATTTGCGAACATGTGAGATTTGTAGGTTGAAAAGAACACTAACTTTTCTTAAAAAGATTTTCGTGCTGGTCATAGCTGAATAGACGGTGAGGGGAAATTGGGAACAGCATGATTGAGGCGCGCTTTGCTTGTCTGTGAAGAGCGAACCTTTTGCATTCAAAGAGATGGTTCACAGATTCTGTGGGGACTGACAGATCACACAAAGGAGAGGCCACGAGTTCGACCCTGCTCCAAATTGCATTTAATTGAATTGTATTACTTCGGGTCCCACAGTGAACTGATCGTAAACACACGGTTCTCAGTAGAACATCGAAGTCAAGCGCCACAGGCTACGGTCAGTGAGGGTGTGGGTGACCACTTTGATCAGCCTGCGTAGGGACCGAGGGTGAGCGGTATCGGTCCTCGTTAAACTACTTCATTGTAAAGTGCTCGACTTTACGCGCAGGTCGTCAGGCTATCAAAGCAGGGGAGTCATCTGCTCTGCAGGGGATCAAAATTACGATGACATGTCGTCAGATCATCCTCAGGGATGCTTCCCAGACAGTCGCCAATAGTTCATTGTGCATTTCTAGTGCAACGTAAAAAAGAAATCCCTAACTACCTACTTCAGAGAAGCGAAATTCAAAAGTATTTTCGGTTTGGGAGCTGATTGAGAGAAATATTATTAAATGGAAGATCAGAAAGAAAAACGTTTGTGGTATTTCGAGTTGATCCAGAGGTTACTGAGTTCGCTGTTTGAGTCTAAACATAATGAATATGACAAATTTTCGAAAGAGACGAGTGTTCACTGTATATCCCAGGATCGTTATATCGGAGGTCGACTGTATAAAACTTCTCAAAATTAATTTTTTGGTCACCAACATTGCAACAAGTTTCAATTACGAACATGCATGAAGGTTACAGTTAAAGTTTTATTACGTAATCACATTGTCACACTCCACCTTTTTGAACTGGCAGTTTGTTTTTTTAAAAAAGATTCCGAGGAAACGCGCTGAAAATCTCGTAGATAACAATGTGTGACATAAGGGTAGATTCTGCGGATATTTTGCTCGTTGTTAAAGCATTAGAACGATTGAAGAACCATAAAATTACTTCCTGCTCCCGGCATGAAAATGAGAAATCTTATTTCGACAACGATGAAGCTGAAATCGAGAAATATGAAACATTATTACGTTCTGCAGGAAAGCTAAAAACGTATTTCACTATGGAATCCATCGTTGAATTCAAAAATATCGCCGAACGTTTATCCACTGACAACTTGAAGCAAATCCTCGCCAAAATGTCCTTACCCAAAGCACTGACATCGTGCGGTCGCCTGCTCATCGACCACCACGAAGAAAATCTTTGCTCTCTGTATCTGTCTTCTGCGTTAAAATTATACTTGAAAGCGTTTGAATCAGTCAAACATGCATTCTTTTATGGCAACGGCGCGCTGAATGAGAAAATGCTACGATTTTTGAGACTCTCATCGAAGCATCGACTTCATCAGGACTTGTATGTTGAGTGTTTGAGGGTGTTTTGTGTACAAAGTGAACAATGTCCGATCAAGAGTGTTAAATCCTCTGCAATCTTAGAGGACATTCTCAATATTACGCATGCAGCCAAAATTGATATATTCAATGTGTGGAGCACTGGGAAAGAAGCAATGTCTTGCTTTCAATTCTGTTCTTCATTGTTTAGTGACATCAATAACATTGTATCCTTGATACAATTCGGGAAGACAGATTGCGTATCGGTATCAAGTTACCTCCATTGGTGGAATGCATTCGTAAGGTAAGTACTTTTTGTTTACATTTTCAAACATTCAATTTGTGATAATTTACCTCAATATTTAAATCTTTATTTTTATCAAACAATACTGTATTTGCGGGAACTAGAGTTAGAGGTAGGCATAAGATCAGATGGCTTGACTGTGTGGAAGAGGGTTTTAAAATCCTAAGAAATACTAACTGGAGAATTATCGCAAAGAAAAGAGCAGAAGGGAGGAAGGTTCTAGGGAACGCTCTGACCCACAAAGGGCTGTCGTGCCTATAGAATAATAATACCATAGTTGCATTGTTTCAGTTATCTGACAATAGTGTTTTGGAGCTTTTTGCAGGCATGTTTTAATGTTCACACCTTATAATAGCATCGTATTTCAAATAATAGCATACATTTCATTAGAAAACTAAAAGGTATGTAGGTTTTTCCTAATAAAATGTTTTTTTAAAAGAAATAAATGTTATGACCTGTTTTATTCTGAGCAATTCGGCACCAAATATAACTCAAATTTTCCAAGTTGCAGCAAGAAAGCTGCTAACTGAAAGCAGAAAGAAAAAAAAAACATATTTTATTAATAGTCTTCAAACTATTTTGTTCAAAGTTATTTATTCAAAGTTTTGTTTATAATTCTGTTGTTCTCTCTTTTCAACTTTTAATAAACTTATTAAGTTAAAACTTGGTAATAGTGAGTGTAGTTTAAATTCATACTAGCACTTGAATAATTAGAAAATATTTTATTATACAATTTTTGTAGTCAAAGTACTTTTTCTAACTATATATACCTTACTATATACAAGTAAGAAAATACAGTAATTTCTCTTACTACATTTTCTTACTATATTTTCTTACTAATATTTTTCAATTTCGATTTCTTTTATGTAATATGATTAAAAAAAAAAACTTAATTAGCAGCCGATTTAAAGTTGTTTCAAGTCATTAACATGATTTTTATAACTGATCAGGCGTACAAGTTTATTTTATAGTTTATTTTATATAGCTCATATTATTTTTTATACATTTTAGCTCTGTAGAAAATTAAACTATAATAGTTCTTTGGATTGTTTCAATAAAGTGGTTGTATTTAACTGTTCCTGCGTTATAAAAAAAAATCTGAAATTCTGTAAAAAAAAAAATTAAAAAAAAATCAGAATCCAAAGTTACATTTAGATAAGTTAAAGAAAATCGGGAAAAAAATTGTACATTGGTGCTTTCTATGTGAAGATGCGCTCTGTCGCTGTAAGTTACTGACCTAGTTCTCAGCCTTTAAGACAATCAGATTTCAATCTTGTTACTGTAAATAGTTCAGTGTTTAGAATGAAACATATTTTTTTACGAATTTGCTCTAAAAAACTACAATCAAAATGAAAACTATAAAACTATAAGAGTTGCTCAAATGAAAACTAATTTAATTTCAAAATTCTAAGGAAAAGCATCGTATTGATCTGATTGTGGTAACTTTAATGATTAGCATTTTATTACAATAAAAGAAAAATATTAAACTTTTGGGGTAAATAATAATTTCGATTTTCAGTAAAAATATCCTCAGTGGTAGACGAATCAAGGGTTTGACTCCCCTTTCCATCAGGTTAACCATGGGTGGTTTTCGTGGTTTTCCTCTACTTATAACGCAAATGCGTGTTAGTTCCATCAAAAAGTCCTCCACGAAAGCAAATTTCTCCCAATATTTGATCCAGGAGTTCCCTCGTCTTCTGAATTGGGTTCGAAATTACAAAGTTGAACATGAGTACCCGTTAGCTCAAAAAATTGGGTCGGTTATAAAATAAAATTGGATTTGATATTTTCAACCTAGTCTTTCTTAGTAAATATGAGTAGTATTTTGTTTTTGTTTTTAACTCGTTCAAAAAAATTTTTTTAAAAATATTTTTTGAAGTTTTTGAATCATATTTTTTTAATGATTTTTTATTTTTAAGCACATATTGCTTGTAAATTATTTATTTTTTCGCTTTATAAATTATAATTTTATTATGAAATCCAAAAGCAAAAGCAGATGTTGAACAGAGTTTTTAAAGTTATAAAGAATTTGCCTCTGAACTCTAGGCAATGTTTGAATTTGGAGAATATTAAAAATCATTCGTTATTGCAATGCAGTCCCGATGTGCTTGAAGATTTTAACTAAAACTCCTCTTTATATTTATCAGATATTTATTTACATTTTATTTTATTCATAAATTGCGTATTTATTTTAATTTTTTTAATGTTTAAATACAAATTACAAGTGATAATTTAGTTTTACATAGGATATCTAATATAAAACATGTACGTAGAAATTTTTATGTACATTATGTTTTTTTAAACACTTTGCTGACCGGGGTCTAATATAAGCTGGCCACGCTTTTATTTTTTAACAGTTACAACTAACTATTGCCAGGATTTCCACCGTCTGTCTGCTAAGGACATTTTTGATTTAATTTGTAGCGGATTTCCTCATTTCAACAGAATACTTAATAATTATGTTGGCAGATGAATAATTTATGAAGAACGGTGATTAAATTTTTAAAAAATATATTTCATTTGATAAAGAAAAAAGTAATAGCAAATTACACTCCAATTTCGACAAAACTCGTGGTCAAAAATTCTTTAAATAACCTTTTTTCTGTCTGCCCGAAGCTCTCCAAATCTCAACTCCCGCTGTTAAAAAAAAATCACCAATAAAAGCTCTTTGTAAGTTCAAAGATGACTTTTTCATCATGCTTTCCTATCATTTTCAACTACGCACTAAGCAATTGCAGCATTTCTTCTAACTAGAATCGATTTCTGTTTCATTATTTTGACAACCGAATCTTGACAGTTTTTAGAAGCTTACTTTCAAGTTCTAATAGCATTTTAAGAATTTTCAAAAATCATCAAAATCCTAACTCTGACGATGATATAAATCAAATTATTACTCACTGTCTATTTTTATTTTGTTTATTACCTGTACCCTATTTTTACAGGCTTCCTGCACACATAGCGACTGTTCGAAAGTTCGACCCGTTAATTGTGCGTTCGCTCCAAGTTCTGCACTTGTATCTTACTGACTATTTCAGAATGTCTCTCCCTTTTGCTGCAGAGTATGTATTGAAACTGTTCTGGAGTAGCATAACAGACCCTTACTTGACTCGAGAGGAATTTCAGAACAGTTTTCTTCCAGAATGTGCAAAAGAGAAGACTGTACTGAGAGATGCCTGGACTTGGTATGAGTTTCATGTCTTAGGAGATATGAAAGATTACGTGAAAAATCCCAGGTCCCTACGTCACCTCTCAAGGTGCTCTGTGAGAGACCAAATGGCCTGGTGTCTCCAACTTCCATCTGGTGTTGAAAGATTGCCTGGTGTATCAACCGAGTTAAAGAACTATATTCTTTTAAAAAACTGCATTTCATCCTTCTTTGTGTTCAGTTGATGACTTTTAATCTCATAGCTGTGACGTAAGGTTTTATTATCGTCTGACATACATAAGCCACTACTATTTGTCTGAATTGTTTAGAAGCCTTTTTTTATGATGCATCATATAAAAAAATAATCATTTTTTAATGTGAGAACATAGAAGATTAGCAAATGAAAATATACTTTAATGATTAAAAATTCGACGGTTGGTGGCTTAAGCATATTTATATAATGTATCATTTTAGGAAGAATAATCATTTTATTATGTGACAATATTTTTTAACGTGAAAAAAATGGATGGTTTATGCGAAATCTATTTTTATGATGCATCGTTTTAATAAAAATCATTTAATAATCTGTAAATATGTTTTAATGATTAAAAATTAGATAGATGATGGTTTGATTTATCTATTATTGTGATATAACATTTATTTCACCGGTCGTTAAAAAATAATCAATAATTTGAAAATTCAAAGCAAAGCAGACTGAAAGCTCCAAATTTTTGGAATTTAGTTAGCAACTAAATTTCAGATTTTTTTTTTTTTTTGAACTTTTAAAAGCTTGAAGAGTGGGAGCATTTCTTTCTCTTTACTAGTTCTTTTATTGCTTGACTATTTTTGTGCAAAAATTGGTTTGTCACAGCACAAATGTCCTGAGCAGTTTTTGAAAATATTGAAATAAAAAGGTGTCATAAATTCTTTTGTTTTCCCAACTTGAGATTTCATTTTATTACCTGCAAATTAACATAAATAATTCAGGAACAAAACGTTCCAAACAAACTCTTTTAAATGATCTGAAACATTACGTTAAAAACAGTGACATGCGGGAGGTAAATATGTAAACAAAAAAAATAAAACTTAACTGCAAATTCAGTAGCTTATTTGTACTATCCTGTATTTAGAAAAAAATATTCCCATTGTTTACCTCTAAAACTTCGCAAAATTAAAATGCAAAAGTCACGAATATAAGGCGAATAAAATATCTATACAATAATGGAAAAAGCTTTAATTTTTATTAAAATTATAGGAAAGCAAAATGTTACGTAAAGTTATGTAAAGCAAAAATGAGATCTAAAATTGCAATAACTTTCGAACAAATGGGGAATTTAAAAAAAAGGGAAGCTCTTGTTAAGTTGATAAATCATCGCTTTGAAACTAAACCGTGATAACTCAAAAAAGCAAGTTTCTCAGGAGAGTGATTTCTAACTTTTCAGGAACTTCCACTGACTCGAAGCTATGGCGACTATTGCAAAATAGTTTACATTAAAAAAAAAAAAACCTGTTTCTTTACATTTTTCAATGAACCAAGCCTGATTTTTGTAGCATTTCTAATTTTGTAGTAATTGCGAAATAAGTTAAGGTACTTTGAGTTGCAACTCTTTTCTCTAAAACTTTTATTAAAAGTGGAGAGTTATTTCAAAATACAACGATTTCCTTCAAAATATCCTCCCGAATATTACATATTTCATTTCAAATTTTGACATACAACAGTGTAGAAAAAAAATCGCTCTCCTGAAAAATTTGCTTTTTTGAGTTACCACGGTTTAGTTTCAAAGCGACGTTATCTCCTCCAAGGTTTTGTTGCACCTGGCACACTGCTACACTATTCCCTAAAACCGAGAAGGCGAATCGCGCCAATGCGATTACGATTTATATACTCTCTAAATTAATTTTATGGAACTAGGAAGATAACACGTTGTTTCTCTAAAAGGGTGATTTTTTTTTCTACAAAATGAACAAAATATCTCATTTTTCGATTTTTTTGAGTTACTACGGTTTAGTTTCAAAATGACGAAATACGAATTAATGATTCATTTCTCTTATGCACTCGGTTGCAGTGAGTGTTGTTTTTACACAGATTCTCAGATATTAACACTAGATTGCTCAAGGAAGTCATTTTGACTGCTTTTTAATTTCAATTAGAAAAACAATGATATATATAATGACACAATTTCTTAGAACGTTGTGACTTTTCATGCAACATAAATTTTTATAGTGTTAATATTTACTAATAGCTTGTTATGTAACTGTAAATAATATAAAAAATATTAAAAATTAATTTTAAACAAATTTCTTTACACATTAGTTATTCTTACACAATCCAGTCATTTTGACTGCTTTTGGGCAATATACTAAGTTTCAGTCTTTCTAGTGTTAAGCTATTCGATAGATTTTTCTACAATTTATGTTAAGACATTGCTTTTGATATTGCGTTGTTTCAATAGACTGTTGGATTTATGAATTGTCCCCACCGTAGTCTACAACAAACCCATGTGAAATCTAAATAATTAGATGTTTCAATTACCAAGCTATTTTATAGAGCAACACTTTGACAAGTTAAATCAGGAAACCCTTAAAATACTCCAGAAGTTTTCGATTCCGGGGATTCTACGTATCTGTTCTCTAAGGAGGAAAATAAGTTAGTACTATTTGAACGAAAAATACTAAGGAAAATATTTGTTTCAGCCAGCGAAAATACTGTCCGGAGTTCTAATATTGAACTGGTCTCAAAATCCAGAGAACCAAATATTGTGAAAACTATAAAGGTATATGGTTTAGACATATCTATTTGGTTTGGACAAATCTAAAGATGCAATGATTTGAACTAAAGTTGAATTTCAACTTTAAAAGTTAAATTTCAAAGATGTTAAAGAGATAAACAGTACACCAGATAGCTTGAAATAGTTGAAGAAGAAAAAACTTTACGTGAAATTCGATTCATCCGATAGAGAACTGTAACAGCGGATAATTTCCGATAGAAGACAGACTTGGTTTGAAACAGGCTGTAGAGCTACAGAAGAAGTTTAATGCGTGAGAGCTGTAAGTGCAATGTGTAAACGCGAGTAAGCTTCCCTAATGTCTGTCTATAGTTTGAACAAGTCATTTGCATGCAAGTTTGTCTAATTTCAATTCAAAATTAGAAGTTTTATGTAATGATCATCTGCGAACAACTCAATGTTATTCTCCTTTTAAATACTATGAAAAATGCATGTTACATTTAGAATACTTTTAATAGAAACTATTTAGTGTCTATAGATCAGCAATTTTCCAAAGAGGTGAAGAGGTGCGCGGGTTCTTACTCGAAAAGATGGCGAAAATTCAACAAATGCAAAATCAAATCGGTAGTTTGATGTTTTAAGCCAAAACAAACCGCGAGATAATGTATAAATTAACTTGCCTTTAAACTTTTATTTAAAGTAATATTTTATAAAATTATAGTAATACCTTATAGTGCACAGTGCTATTTTTGCTCTTAAGTATAAATCTAGTACAATATACGAATTTGATTTTGATTCTAGAAAAGTCCTTAGCTATGACTTACAAATCATATAAGTTAATATCACTTTTATAAGTTAAAGTAGAGTTCTATAGAGGTTGAAATATAGATGTTAAAACTGAAAATTATGAAACTTAATAAGTTGATGAGATTTACAAGTGACTGACTTCCTTTATTGTTTGCTTAATTTGAGTTAAGAGAAAGTGTTAAAGAACAAAAAACTATTTAATACAACAAAGTTGCATCCTCCACTTAAAAAATCCTCTACTGAGGCAAAGAGTCTGACTGACTGAGACTGACAGACTGAGCAAAATGCTTGATCTGAAAATTCCCTTGTTTTCTGGGTTGGATTCCAATAAGGCTATGAATTTTAACATTGCCTATAGTAAACCCATGTGGGTCGGATGTTCAACGCCGATAATAAAATAAAATATGAAATAAAATAATTGCTAAACAAGAAGTTCTATCGTTTTCAACGTCAGTTTCAACAGTACAAAATAAACATTAATCCGATAGTTTAATACTAGCTATGAAATGAAGTAAATGATTCATTTTCATGAATATTTTTTTATGTCATCAACATAAAGTTAGAAAATCATTACAATGTTCCAAAAGAATATACTCTTTCACACTCTTGGGGACAAAAAGTTTTTCAACACCACAGGGTAGTTGGAGACATACCGCCAATTGGCGGCGAACGGAACACCTTGAAAGATGAAATAGGGATCTTGGCTCTTTGGTGCAGATTTCATTTTTCAGTACATGGTCACTATACCAGGACCAGGTTTGTTCCAGTGTAAACATGTCCACCGCAGATTTTGGAATCAAACTTCTTTCGAAGTCCTCTTGACGCAAGAACGGATCTGTAATGCTGTTCCACAATAGATTCAGTGAGTAGGCTGCAGTCGTTGGAAAACAGAACTTGTAACGAGCAGAAAAAAAGGAGTGTAGGATTTGAAGGGAGCGGAAAGTTGTAATGCTATAATCGTTTTCTACCGCTATTGTGTTGAGGTACCTATTGGAGACAATAGAAAAAAAGCACATAATTTATACAAAATACTTACAGGCACCAAAAAAGCAATATTTGACAGGAAATGAATTAAAAAAATAACGCCAATAACTGTCGGTAGATGTCGCAAGCTACGACAGACTATGCCATATAGGAATAGGTGTCATTTGCCTTCAATGATATAGAAGATTATGTATAACGTGACACCTGCAAGTGACGTAATGTGGGTGTCTCGATCCTGATTGGTTGCTGAAACGTGACATTTGGTTACGTTAACAACTACTATTTCCTTTCTATTTCGAGTGAGCCAAGCCTGTCAAGTATCACTTCTCTTGAGTAACACAGCCGATATTCTTGTACAAAGATTCTTTCACAAAGATCTATAGATTTACACGAAGTTTTACACACTAAATCTGTAGATTTACAGGAAGACTTACGACAAAGACCGGGAAGTCACGTAGAACATAAACACTTATCATGCATCGAGATTGCCAGACACACAAAACAAAAATATATCTCGGTTACAATAAAATACATAAACAAATAATAAATCTTAGTTAAGTAAAAGAAGTAGACTAGAAGGACTTTGGTTTTAACAAATTCGGTGTGCCATACGACTCTCTATTTAATTAACTTAACGTTAATTATCATTTTAAGTTTTGTAGAGAAACTTAGCTAACTTTTTTTTGTCGTATACCTGTTTAGGCAGTGGGGGTGCGATTGTTCCTGTTTTTCAGTGGCGCCATCTATGACCAGGAATTCGACTTCTACCACGCCATTCACACGACCACAACCCGTTTATAGGGCGGGTCACATTCACGCACAAAGGAGAAAGGACAGAGAGAGAAAGAAACATCCATGCCTTGCCCGGGATTCGAACCCAGGACCTTTCTGATGCAAGGACAGTTCCCTACCTCCTACACAGACCGGTCGGCAACTTAACGTTAATTATCATTATTAATTAGTTATGTAGAGAAACTTGGCTAACTTACTTTCTCTAAATAAACACACCTTTTTTTAATGAATTTCGATTCTTGACCCTCAAAATAAAGGTAGCTAGCCGCTATCGACAGGTATCGATAGTTTGGTCTGTGGGGCGGTCCAAAGTTTGTACCTTTTAATTTTACTTTCTATGTATTTCTCCATATCTCGAACTTTTTAAGAGTATTGAAAAATTCTCATAAGCAATTACAAAATTTGTAAGTAATGTCGTTTCGACGCATTAAGTATTGGCTAATCTTAAAAACCAATTCATTTTTGATCCCTCATTGAAAGGTTGTTGCTAACGGGGGTGAATACATTATTGATCAAAAATAAAATCTTGATAACAAATATCAAATACTCCGAAGAGATATTATTTTCCGGTACCCCTAATATTAATTTTTTTATTACTTTATTTAATAACAGTCGAAAAATCTTGAATTTTGAGACACACAAATTTTGACATGATTTTAAAGTAGGTGATTTTAAATGTACCTTATATAAAATGCACGAATATCAATATCGAATCAATATAAATATAAAATCAGTCTAATAAATTGTTGGTTATCAAATTTAGAAAACGTTTAGTTGAAAAAAGTCATATATCTAAAATTTTATTTCTATTCAGTATATTTTGTTCAAATTTTGCATTTTGCCATTTAAAAATAGTAAAGTGCTCGACTTCCTGCTCAAGTCGTCGGACTACCGTAGCGAGGTACCATATCCTCTGCAGAGGATCTAAATTGTGATTGCATGTCTTCGGATCATCCTAAGGCCAGACCAGACCATCGGCAATAGCCAATTGTGCAGTACTAGTGTGACGTAAATAACTGCAACAGCGCTATCTTCTTCTTGAAGTGCAAGTACCGTCATGTGGGGCTACTTTGTGCAGTGGGGGCAACTTTGTGCAAATTCGAATTTGGCACCTTTCAAGTGCTGCTATTCAGTATTATGTTTCTTTCACGTTGAAAATGTGTGGTATTTGAAGATAGAAGTCTCCTCTATTACTACAAACATTTTTTCGAATTTTAAAACAATCTCAGAGTGTGTTTTGCTTATCCAATGTCAACAACTTTCCGAGAGCGTCGGACGTCGAAAAGTGTGCGTAGAAACTTTAGCTGTGAAATGCAAAGACGTTGATAAAACAATTGTCGTAAGTGCAAAATTTTTCATTTATATATTAATAAACAATTATATCATGTTAGCGTTAAAAAAAATTTGAAAATTAATAACAAATAAACAGAAAATGAAAAAAAGGTGCACTGTGGCGCTACTTTGTGCAAAATTTCATTCGCTTTTTTTTTCGACAGAAAAAATGGTCAGATGTTATAAAAAAAATACCTGGAACGAGAAACTACCGTGATTACACTTTAGAAAAGCTGCAACAATGTTTGCAAGCAGTTGCTGGTGGTATGTCGATTACAGAAGCTTCTCGGAAGTACAAAATCCACAGAAATACTATCTCGAATAAAATTCACAAGAAACACGTGAAACGTGCTAGTAAACTATTATTTTTCTTCTGCAAAGATTTTTCTAATGAATTAATTAAACGATTTAACACATAAAAATATATTTTATAGGGCATCAGGTGATTTTGACAGAAACTGAAGAGCAAGTTCTGTCACGTTCATTCAAGCATGTTATGTTCAAACTTATCAATATTATAAATGTTAATGAATATGTAATAATTATTATTTTTGAAATTTCATCTATTTCAATGTTCAAAAATGTATATGGTTTCGTTTTGTTTAAACTCAAATGTTTTGAAATAAACATTCTTTTTAAGAAAAAATTCTTTATAAAAAATGGTTTTTTAACGCTGAAAATTATTTTCAAACTAATATCTTTAGATATCTTGATGTTTTTTTTAATTAAAAATGTCAACATTTAACTTTTTTAACAATTTTATATAAATATTTCACTAAAATCATGATTATTAAACTGAATTCCTATCGCTGCACAAAGTAGCCCCACTTGGGAGCTACTTTGTGCAAGGTATGTTTTGACTTATTATTTGTAAATATTACATACAAATAATGCCAATATTGATCAAATTCACTCGTCTGAGTCCAGTTATGAATATAATATCAATAAATTTTACTTAAGTTTGAATTAACATAGTTTTTTTACATATCAAAGTTCAAAAACGGCGAAATCTTGCACAAAGTAGCCCCACATGACGGTACCGAATTTTGCATTTGAAATAACATAGAGGATAAGACCGCACCTTTATAGCATAAATACACTGTTTTATTTTGGATTAAAACTAAAGTGAGAGTTTATATGCAATGTAAATGGTGTAATTTAAAGCCAAACACCAAAAATTGAATAATCTTGCATCAAACAGCCAAGCTTTCACTCCATAAGAAAAATATTTTCTCTCAAAGGTTTGCAGTTGGCGAGCTTTGAATATCAAGAAACGTCAAGTAGATTGTTGTTGTTAATCTACGTCGCACTAGAGCTGCACAATGGGCTATTGGCGACGGTCTGGGAAACATCCCGGAGGATGATCCGAAGACATGCCATCACAAATTTGATCCTCTGCGGAGGGGATGGCACCCCCGCTTCGGTAGCCCGGCGACCTGCGCGAGAAGTCGAGCACTTTACGGTAGCACAGTTTAATGAGGACCAATACCGCAGACCCTCGGTCCCTACGCAGACTGATCCAAGTGGTTACCCACCCGCAAACGTCAAGTAGAATACCACGAGTGGTTTGTTTACAATCTGAATAAGCTAACAGAAGTTAGTAGTAATTTTCAACGCTGATATTAATCTACAGAAACAAAAATTTGCAGCGATATATATACACAGAGACAAAAAGTAAATAAATAGATCACCCTGAATAACTTTTGATCTAATGATCAGATCTTCATGTTCTAGGACTAAATCTTACTGTCACCAATAGCCCATTGTGCAGCTCTAGTGTGACGTAAATGAGCTACAACAACAACAATCTTAATGGCTCGAAAAGGTGACCTCGAAAATGCTATTTATTTAGTGCAGGCCATATTTTAAGGGATGAAATCAGACTCAAAAATGTATTATTTTCTCGGAATAAATAAATATTTTTTTCGATGTACATCTTTCACCCAAAAGATAAGTGGTAGCCGAAATATGGTCCCAACAGTTTGGTCAGGAAATAGGTCCAAAGTTCAAGTCCCTTAATGTTAATTTTACTTTTGCGTATTTTACCATAACTCGAGAACTGTTGAATTTTGTTGAAAACTGTTGTTGAATTGTCGAATTTAAAAATGTTTTCACACAATAATAAAATTCGCTTATCCAAAGATAATTCCTTGGAAAAAATAACTTTTAGTCAATATTTATTACTGTTTATTATTTTTTATTGTTTTATTTCATAACAGTTGTAAAAATTTTGAATCGAAACGTAAGGTATACAATTGTTTACATTTTAAAGATTGTAATTTTACATGGCTAAATTAAAAACTTAAACGAAATCAATCTGGCTTTTAAAGGAATGCTTTACATTGTTTATAATTATTCAACGATTAATGAGTTGTATTTTTTTTTAAATCAATTCTATTTACTTTTGTAATAAATTTTTTGTAAACTATGCTCAATTAATCTATGCAATAAAAATAATGAATTCGAAATAGTTGTTGGAAATTTCAATTAATAGAATGAATTGATTTTTTGCACTAATGTTAAATAATTTCTCGGATGTAAAATATTTAATAAGCTTTTAAATATACAAAAAATTATATTTTTTAAATTGTTATGGTAAGTTTAGGTTTCAATTTTTTCGCAATGAAATCGGAAACGAAATTCGCGTTCGTAAAATAAAAAATTAGGAAAAATTTTAGGTAAAGAAATTTATAGTTATTTCTAGTTACAGAAATTAGTATAAATTATTGCATAAGTTTACTATAAATATCTTTGAACAATTTTTTTTCGAACCAAATGGGCCAATTATGAACATTTATTATCAAAGCCAATGTAACAAACCAAATAAAAAATTCCTATAAAAATAGTGTCTAGATGTTTACTAATAAAAATACTTGACAGTATGCTTACAGTCCCTGTTCAAATTATTAGACGCACTGTATGTAAAATCTTAATTATCAGGTGATACTGTACAGCTTTATTGTTTTTACGCAACTGAAACCGGTTTGCACTTTTTAACGTTCTTGTATGAATTGGTTAACATTGTAATGCAATACTTTAAAAATAAATACAAATAGGAAATTTATAAAGATCTCCTGTATAAAAACCTATTACATGTATGTTTAAATATAAAAGTATTGCATATAATTTCGTGCAAAACATGTAAGTATTAAAAAACTACACCGTGTCTAATA
Organism: Parasteatoda tepidariorum; assembly: GCF_982258835.1. Lineage (NCBI taxonomy): Eukaryota > Metazoa > Arthropoda > Arachnida > Araneae > Theridiidae > Parasteatoda > Parasteatoda tepidariorum. The sequence continues at coordinate 19,766,134 of NC_141764.1, read as the reverse complement.
ATTTGATCTACGTATTACTATATAATAATATAAAACCTGATATAATAAATATTATATATTTATATAATATACGGTCTTATTTACCCAATGGTCGAATTTATATTATATATCACCCAATTAGACCTATTCATACACGGAAGTAAACAAGTGCAAAACAGCTTCAGTTTCGTAAAAACTATAAAGCTGTATAACATCTCCTGATAATTAAGATTTTACGTAGAATCTTATAGAGCATCTAATAGTTTGACAAGAGACTATAAATGGCACCAACAGATAAGTTTTATTATTAAGTGAAACAGTTTTAGAGAAAAGCTATTTAGTATTTTGATGTATGTCCCTAAAAAATGACATACAGAACCACGTTAAACTTTTAACAAATTATGGAATAAGAAATGCTCTTAAATTATTATTTATGCTGCTTTGGAATAATTCTTTAGAATAATTTTTCAACTATTTAAGAATTTTCTCATATTGTGAAATATATGTGTAATAAAATGCTTTTTTTTCGCACGTAAAATCTAGGAATATCAGAAAATGTAACATACCCAACACACATAGCTTTATCTTATAAATTTATATGTTTAAGATAGTATAATGCAGGGCCTGATATAGAAATCCTATTCACAGAACTGTTGGGGCCTCATTGATCCTTAAATTTACAATACATTGGAAAATGCCTTTAAACGTTATGCATCAAAGTAAATTATGATATTTTATTAAATTTGTGCTTATATATATTTCAATTTTTGTTAATTCTAATAGTCAATTTGTTCTAATGGACAATTCTGGACATGGTCAGCAGGGCGATGGACTCACTTTTGTAAGAATGGGAGTTCTAATCCAGCCGGTAAAAGACTTCCAGTGTAATAAATGGTGATTGATGCTTGTTGAATCTGTCGGGTCACAAACTCCTCTATGCACACATTACAAATTATTTCTCTGGGGGTACTGCATTGTAGATTGATCGCTCACTGGTTTCAGGTCAATATTACCATCTGTGGATGAATGATTGGATGTGCGAACGGGTCCACCCTATAAAACGGGCTTGGCGTATGGGTGGGACTGAAGTCGAATTCTTGGCCATAGATGGCGCCACTGGAAAACAAGAACAATCGCAACCCCTCTGTCTTAATGGCCGACGACAACAATAGAAATAGACAATTCTTATAGATAAACACACGCAAATTATTTAAACATTTCGAGGGCTCACATAAATGGGGGGGGTCTCTAGAACGGGGCCGTGATGTTTTAAATAAAGTAAAACGTGACATGATGTTTTAAACAAAATAAAAAAGAAATATTACTTTTATATCATTTAAAAATAAAAGTATATTTTATAAGTAGTGAATATAATTAGCGCATATTACATTAACATCAGCAGAATTCAGAATTAGCAGCTGTTAACATTATAGCCCCCCCCCCCTTTGCAGAAGTACTCGTTTATCATTTTAAAAAATTGAGTGTGGAAGCAGAATCACACGTGGAAGTATCGGTGTAGACATTCCTAGTATTGAATTAAACTACTTAAAAAAAAATCACGTGTTAACTTCCGTAAATCTCCATTTCCGTTACTACAGCATTTTTGAAATAAATCCGAAAATTAAATAAAGATTTTTTGTATTTTTCGACAGTGACCGGAAGTGCTGTAGGTATTTTACCGCCCGTATTTCCATGTAACTGTATCTGATGTATTTTGAGACCACTGTGATACAGTAAATAGTGAAAAGAGTACAAGCGGTTATATAATAATAAGAGGCGAAAAGATAGTAAGCATATGGTTTGAGCGGTAATAAAAACCCAGTACTAGAAAAGAATCGTCATAAAACATTTTTTGCCTTATCAACAATATACTAACTTCAAAGTCTAAATTTAAATGATAATTAGCAAAATAAACTCGCCTTCGCTACTATAAAATGTATCTATAAAAATATATCTATAATCTAATGCATAAGATATATCTATAAAATATAAAATATATCTATAAAATGCATAAGATTTAAGTTCAGAAATTACATTATTTACTTGTACTATAGAAAACAAAATTAGCTCTTTGAAAATAACGTCTCGCACAATAAGCTGTAGTAGGCAGCTGTAAACTTTCTAGCCGGAAGTTGTAAAGGTAAAGAGCTCGAGATCTGTTTTTGTTTACGTTCGTATGGGAAGCACCATCCATAAACAATACATTTAATAGAACAAAAATAATCAGAAATTCCACTTACTTATCCATAGATGACTTCAAGTAACTATAACTTTCTATAGAAAAGCACTGCATTTTTCCGAATCTTATTAAAGGTATAAAATTTTGAACATTTTCGAATAAAGAAGAATAGAATGATTTGTATGACCTTCTCCATTCTTCTGAATTCCGCCATATCTCCTCTCCTGTTTTCCACACATGCAATATATCGATGTTGAAATCCTGTGTTATTTTCAATATATCTTCTAAGATTGGAGTATATTCGAAAGAATGGCCTAATAAATAGTAGTCATCCGTTATGTAAAACACCCTCAGAATTTCGAAAAACACGCTGTTGGGAAGGCGGTGTTTACAAGCAAGTCTCAAAAATTCTAGAACTTTCTCATCAACGGAAACATTATAGTGGAAGTAAGCCCTCTTCACCGCCTCCATTGATTTTAAATAAAACTTCATGGCAGACGTTAAAAACTTTGTGCACTGGTTTTTTTCGTGAAACCGTATGAGAAATCGACCACACCACTTTAAGGCTAAGGAAGGAGACGTATCTTTAAATATCATTTTTAACTTATCAGCTGATGTCGCATCCTCATCAATTATAGGTTTAATAATGCAATCTAGTCGGAAATATCTAACAAATCTATTATTAAGTGTTATAATATTCTGATATTTTTCAACAGATGTTTCTTCTTCGTAGAAATTAATATCCTCTTCTTTAAGATTGCAACAACATATTGTTTCATCAGGAGTTTCTTTCAATTGTAAGGATTTAAGAAGTAGCAAAAAATCGCGATAATTTAAACTTGATGAACACATAATTCATACAATTTTCTGAATAGATTTGGAGTAGGATTACTTCATATATTTTAAGATTTATTCACTAAATTATGATCTACGGCTAATTCAACGCTAATTTTAAATTTAGAACACTACTAAACACTATTTAGACTACTAAACCAAGAGATATCGAGGAGGTGACCTCTATATACTAAAATCTGGTTCACGTCCTTTTGACGACAATAAATGTTGGAACATGCATTATAATACGTTAAGATATGCTTTATGTATGACTAACAATGTAATATAAGAAATATGGTTAAGATAAGCTTTATCTCTAGTAACTTAGTTGAGAAATGTGATATGGTTTCTGATAAAATACAGTAAAACCTCCCTACAACAATATTTTGGGGACCAAATAAATATATATATTGTAGAGATATATAATATTATATCAAGAGCCTACATAGTTTGGGGACACAATATGATTTCTTTTATTTTCAACGTTATATATGTAATAGCTATAATTCTATTTATATATTACATAAAAATTTAATTTGATGAATGGTAATTATGGTTAAATATGAAATCAGATAGGAATGCTACATCTGTGACTTCTTAAAAGATAAGGGAGGCAATTCTAAGAATGGAAAGTCTTGGGGTGGTCTATGCACATGAAGGATGGGGTATTGACTGTGGTGAAAGCCATTCACTGAGGTGACAAGAAACAAGATAAGTACATAATCAGCAGTGATTTTTCTCTTGTCAGAAAAGATGGGGGAAAAGTGACAAAATATGATAAAATAAGATTTTTTACATTATTTGAAAGCTAATTATAAATGAAGAAAATAAGGTTAAAATTTGAAGGGAAAAAATAGTTTTGCAGGAGTTTATTGCGTCAGAGAATATCGCAATATTGAGGGGTGGCTAACATTAAATCATATGCAAGTTCGTCGGGACCACGAAGCATAATTGTAATATAGGGAGTTATTGTTGTATCGGATATCGTAGTAACGAGAGTTCAGTGCATTTCTAAATTAATTTTTCTAGATTCTTAAACTAAATATTTTTTGTGTAATTTTGACAATAAGTTTCAATTTTGTAAACTTTTTTTTAAAATTCTAATATTAGAGTTCTATTACTTTTTTTTTTACTATTCTCATAATGAAAAATATGTATGGGATAAAAATTTTATATTTTTCTGTGAATTGTTGCACCAGAACTCCAAATTTTATGTTGCATTTATACAAACATTTGTTCTTACAAAATTCGGGTGTGAGGATTTCAAATCTAAAGTGAGTTTTGCTTCTAAAGCTGCAGTTTTTCTTTAAAAAAATGAAATTTTTAGTCCAGTTTTTGTTGAATGAAATGCTTAAAAACAGAGGATCACGTACATGCTGCGACGAAATTTAGGGAAGTAAAGGCCCATCATCAGGATTAAAATTGCATAGAAGCCCATGCCATGCCCTGAAATGTCAGAGTAAGCGGTTAGAGGCGCTTTCTTATTATGAACTGTTCAGAAGCTTACGGAGACAGTACATAACGGGAAAGTGCCTCTAGTGGCGTATGATGATAATTCCGAACATGAGTTCATAGGCAGTTTTAATCCGGATGATGTGCTCTAACTTTCCTAGCAGTTTGTCGCAGCATTTGCTCTTTTTCCTGCTTCTAAATTTGTACATTTCAACAAAAAAAGAATAGATATGTCAATTTTTAAAACGAATGTAGCTTGGAAAGTTTCCGTTTGTTTTAGTTTTCATTTGTAGAAATGTGGGAATCAGTAATTTCTCAGAATAAATTTTGAGAGCCGAGATAGCTCAGGGGAAAGAGCGTTTGCCTTCCTTGAAGTGAACCGGGTTCGAATCCCAGCGATGGCTAGTCGATACGAATTCCGCATCCATCTTGCACTGACCACAGTGCTGACGTGAAATATCCTCAGTGGTAGACGAATCATGGGTTAGAGTTCCCTTGCCGCCATGCCAACCGGGGGAAGTTCTCGTGGTCTTCCTCTACATGTAACGTTCTCCATGTGTACATGTAACGTTCTCCCAATACTTGATCCTGGAGTTCCCTTGTCTTCTGGATTGGGTTTAAAATTACAAGGCTAAGGAGTTGAACGTTAGTAGTCGTAAACCCAAATTTAGGTCGACTGTTCAACGACGGTTTAAAAAAAAAATTGAAAAATAAATAATACATTTTGAGAATAAGGGAGAACTGACCAACCATATTGGACAAGGGATATGGAATATATTATTTTATTAGAGAATACGTGCTTCTTTATATTCAAATGCAAATATCACCCTGACAGAACAAGTGATTCATTTTAAAGTTAAAAAGGGTTATTTTATTGTCTAATTTATGAATGAGAACATTGTTTTAGTCATGTCAGAACAGATTCCACCCAACTCTTTTGCTTGATAACAATATCAACATTATAACAAAGCATGTGGAATATACTCCTATTGATTGTGAGTTGTTTCTTACCTGTCAGTGTGAAAATAAGTTATCTATTATCGTTATCTTCCCCATTCTAATGAAATTCAAGTTCACCTTAAAAGATATTGCTCCTCAGATGTACTTCGAAGCATTATTTTCGTATACAATTTGACGAGGAATCAAAAATTTGTTCATATGCACAGTGAGCCAGAAGACCATGATCTTTGGTCAAAAGTCAAAATTAAATTTTCAACTAAAATATGTTTAGGCAGTTTTAATATCGTCCAAATTAAGTATTCATAATCATTCCAAACATTATGATTTACTTTTCGGTTTCTGAACGGATGATTTACTTTTCGGTTAAAGCGGTTTCCGAAAGTTAGACTTTAGAGTACTGAGGAAATATTACTGAAGCTTCATAAGTTAGGATTTTTTTTTACCAGTAATTATATTTATATCCATTCAATGAGCTATAATGGCTCAGGGGAGAGAGCGTTTGATATCAATGAGGTGAGCCAGGTTTGAATCCCAGCAATGGCTGCTTGATACGAATTTCGCCTCCAGCTTGCACCGACCACAGCACTGATATAAAATATCCTCAGTGGTAGACGGATCATGGGTTAGAGTCAGTCCTCTTGCATCGGGCTAACTGTATGATGTTTTCGTGGTTTTCCTCTCCATGTAACGCAAATGCGGTTTAGTTCCATCACAAAGTCCTCCAAGAAGGCAAATTTCTTCCTGTACTTAATCTAGAAGTACCCTTGTCTTTTGGATTGGGTTTAAAATTACAAGCCGACGGAGTAGAACATAAGTACTAGTCGTAAACCCCAAAAAATGGATCGGATGTTCAATGAAGGTTATAAAATGTAACCAAGCAAATAATTCATAATTTATTTAATATTTCAGTTGTTTATATAAACTTTAGTGATAAAAAAAACACGGAATAAATTATAAGAAGGGTCATTTATAAAAAAAATCAATAAACTAATCACTAATCATAAGCTTCAATTAGCTAATCAATAAAAGCATTTAAACCCCTTTTTTTTTCTTCTTGAATTCAAAATAAAGTAACTAAATTCAAGAAAAAAGAGTTATATATTTCTGATAACTATTCTAAATCCTTACAGTTCTTTTTTGAAAACCATTATTCAGTATATTTTATTCATTTTCAGCATGACCATACACCCCAGAATAAATTTATTTATTTATTTCAAATGGCAGAGGTAATTGACATGAAAAAGCAAAAACATAGGAACAAAACAAGAAAGTAAAAAGTCATTTCCTTAGGAGCGCTCTTGCTTCCCAATATCGCTCGGTAGACGACGACCCGCGGAGGGCCCTGCAGCACAGGATGTGGCTGCCGTCCAAAACAGCTTGGCTCATGCATAGAGAACAATAGGGATCAGGTGCCAGCCCTAAACGAAACAGGTGCGCGGCTAGGCAGTCATGTCCGGTATATAGTCGAAACTGAGCCACCGCTTCGAGGCGCGGCCAGTCTGGAATGGTGTTCTGTCGAAGATCTCTCTACACTTTGGTTTTTACCCTTTCTGACTGATGGTGGAAATCCCCATTGATTTTTGATCTAATAATAGAATAAATTTATAATTTAAAACATTTCCTTCTTCGCACTAAGCACAAAATTATTATTTTTTTTTCTTGGTTAGAATATTAAAAGCTGCTAATAGAGTTTCTTTTATAACTATGGAGTTCAACCAAGAAAGCTCGATTGTTAGACTTGCATATTTCAAATCGGAAAAAAAAAAATTTTTTTTAACCGCTATTCTAGTATTCTTTCAAACAGATTATTCAGGCAGGTGTTTCTTTCAAGCACTCATCTTACAGTGCTTTACTAGTTAATTGAGGGGGGGAGGGTACAGCTGACCATTCATTTCATATCTTGAAGGCAATACATTTCTTACAAGTTTCGAACACACTGTCAATGTCACACTAAAGTCATATTTCCATTCATGTGGTTCAAATAATAATAAACGACTTTCTTAAAACTTGAAATACGGGTATCCAGTCACCTGGTGGTTTCTTTCAAGAAGTAACAAGTTGTAGCATTTATGAAAATAGTTCCAAATCGAAATTTCGAAGCGTCTTTAACATTTCTTTTCCTTTGGAAATTTATTCATACAATGGCTACCACAAGTGTGAACTATCGCGATTTCTCGCTTGTTTACAAAGCGTTCCATCTTAAAGAAAATGACCTAAATGGAATGATTTGCCGTTGCGGGCTTGAAAAAGAGGATACTGTTTTTTCTAAAGATGAGGAGAGATATATTGAAGAAAATATTGGTGGGTTGAGATTATTTTCCAGTTATTCTTTTCGAATAGAAACCATAATGGTACCAACATGTGATGACGATTTTTCATCAACTGAAATTTTGAAAAAACTTTTTCGTGGTGTTGGGTCACCTTACAAGATATTAATGTGGTGTGGCCGCCTTCTGATTGAATTCCACGAAGAAAACCAATGCAGTCGGTATTTATCGTCTGCTCTGAAGTTTTATGTAAAAGCGATTGAAATCTGCAAAGAAGCTCGCAATCTTTTAAAGATCCTTCCTTTTCGTATGAAAATTCAAAAACTTTTAAGGCTTTCATCTAAATTTTGCGTTCACCAGAGTGTATTTCTCGAACTTTTGAGATTGTTTATTATAAATGGATTTTATAATATGCCACACTCTTTGACTATCGATGATGTTTTATTGTTTGAAGATATATTTAGAGCAGCAAACGAACTTAAACTAGATATATTGGTGTTATGGGAAAAAGTAGACAGCAGATCTTACATTTCATTTAATTGGTTTATATATGAACACGCTGAATTTCTTATTCCATTAATCAAATTTGGAAAGATAGAGAACGTGTCAGGAGTGAGTGGTTTTTGTTTGCAGTTTTCATTATTCAGGTAAGTATTATTATTTTTCTATTTAATTATTTTCTGTTTGTTAAACTATTGTTCTTCATCTTATATTGCTGAGAGTATGAAAATGTGAAATATTCTATAGATAATTTTTAGTACCATTTATTATTTTTTTATATCAAGTGCAAAACCCCTACAAATTGGCCCAAATCGTGGAAAACTGCTTAATTTACAGTTATCCACGTAATCACCAAATATCAGCATAAGTGTTTTTTTCTGCAAAATGTCGTTATTTACCAGATACACCCTTTTTTTTAATACAGTATTTAAAATATTGTAATTAAAATAAAAAATAAAAAACAATTAAACGTATTTTAAAAAAAAAAGTTTTCTGCTTTATTTGTTTTGCAGGTTATCCGCATAATTTCTATTAATTACTACTACTCATGTGAAATAAATTTTATTACTAATTATACTCGAATTAAGTAATCTTTCGATTTAACTGAAAAATCCATTTGCTTACTGGGTGCGGAAAAAAAACTGACAAATAATATTATTATTAAACTAGTTTTGAATTTTATTCAAAAAATAAATTACCATAAATAATAATAATAGTAGATTAACTAATAGTAAATTTAATCGATAATAAGCAAGAAAATATAAATTTCATTAACAAAGTAGCAACCTTAAGCAGAGGCGCAAATGTTTATTGAAAGAAGTGGGCGGCAAGTCTTTAATCTCCATTCACGTTGAAAAAGCTTTAAAAACACCAAAAGGTGTTTTGTGGAACCCAGGCGTTCCGTGGAAAGGTCACAAGTGTTCCGTGAGTTAGGCACTTCTTTTTTTTTAAGTAGAAATGGTTTTTGAAACCTGTAATATGTTTGTATTCACCCAATAATTAATTTATTTTTATTAATTTAGTTATTATTATGAAATCATTTAAATAATTCCCCAATAAAAAAAAAGAAATAACAAATTTTAAAATGTATTTTATATTCTTTGCCGACCGGCCTGTGTAAGAGTCGGGAAACTGGCCTTGCATCAGAAAGGTTTTGGGTTCGAATCCCGGCCAGGGCATGGATTTTCTTTCATTCTCTGTACTATCTGTCCTTACAGCGCTGACCCGTCCAATATGGTGCTCTTGAAAGAGTGGTCAACAAATCGGCCATTCAGATGCCTGTATGGTCTTTCTCCAGATGGGCATTGGAAAAAAAATTATGTTCTTTTCCAAAAGCAATATACTAAATAAATTACTAAAAAGATTTGCTTTTATATCAGCGAACTCTTAAAGCTTAAAATAAAGTTACCAAATTTAAGAATGACTAATTATTTCTCTCTCATAACTTTGACATTTTATAATATTTCTTTTTCAAATACCGTAATTCGGTTATTTTATTCAATTTGATTTATGCATTCGCCAAGAATTAATAGACTAAAAGTTGCTGCAGACTTGCGAATTCAGCAGCCTAACATAAAATCGAATTTTAAGATTGGAATAGATGAAAGAATGAAAAAAAAAATTTTTATTCGCAGCAAATTCACATCTGCTAATTTGCTTTTTTTACAAAGTCAGTGTTCTACCAAGGGAGGTTTAATCATTTAGGGCTGAAAAAAATTAAACGCCGCTGCTGTAGAGAATTAAAACTTTAGTAAACATTACGAAAAAAAAATTAAAAAAAGGAGCACCTTTAGAATTTAGGTCGGATTTTCCTTCTATAAATTCCTTTCACAATTATACATTTTTAGAAATATGTATAACAGTTTTTATAATAGGTATTATAATTTTAACTGTGACGGAATATACTTTTTTGGACGATAGAGAACGCACTTTTTTTCAGAAATTTACTTTCTTTTCGACAAATTTCGGATTTATCATCCCCAATATAAGAGGTAGACAAAGTTTTGAAACTTTGTTTTTATAGTTTAATCGCTATAGCAATCTAAAAATTTGTCACCCTCATGTGCAACATTTCACATCTTATCATTTGAGTCATTGGATAAAATGAAACAGGGGATTGGATAATGAGTCATTGGATAAAATGAAATGTAAGGCTTAATACTTTACATAAAGTATTAAGCCCTTGGCCTAAAGACAAATCTGTAATACATAGAACCGTGATGGCTCCGAGGATAGAGCGTTCGCCTTACAATGAGGTGAACCTGGTTCGAATCCCAGTGATGGTTGGTCGATACGAATTCCACATTCTGCTTACATCAACCACTGTGCTGACGTGAAATATCCTCAGTGGTCGACGGATCATGATGGATTACAATCCCCTTACCGTCAGACTAACCGTGGGTTGTTTTCGCGGTTTTCCTCTCCGTGTAATGCAAATTCGGGTTAGTTCCATCAAAAAGTCCTCCACGAAGTAAATTTCTCCAAATAGTTGATAAAGGAGTTCCCTTGTCTTCTGAATTCGATTCAAATTTACAAGGGCGTTGCACATTAGTAGTCATAAACCCAAAAATTGGGTCGGCTGCTAAACGACGGTAATAAAAAAAATATGTTGTATAATGAGGAACTTTGATGAATGAAATAATTTTTACTAATTAATTTGTTAGCGATAAAAAAAAGTTTGAATTGTATGATATAAAAATTTTCATAAATTCAAATTTTTCGAATAATAATTTTCGTGCCATTTTATCAATAAAAAAGTGCTTAAAAACTAATTATTCATATTTTATGTTATACAAGTCAGCCAACAAATAAAAGACAATGAACAACCTGCCCGGCAACACTAATTCAGAATGTTACAAACCACTAGAAATGTATAACTAACTGCTTTTTAAACGTTTATCTATAAATTTTCATCAAAGAAGAATTTTCATAATTCAGTGATGTAGAGCGTGTTCTTATAAATGGAATGACAGTAATTTAATTTGTATATTAAGAAAACCTTTATTACGTTTGTTGTACTAAATTATTAAACATTTGTAACTCGATCCAAATCTGTGGCTTAAATTTAATCGTGATGGTCACTTCCATTTTGTTTCGACGAGATAAAAGCAATCTTGAAGTACTAATTGTGTTACTTGTTTGTCTTCCTCCATTTTTTGAATGAGAGTGACCTTTAGATTATCTATAGAAAGTCAAAGACCGTCTGCTGCTATGGAGACAAGAAATACTGCATTCTAAAGAGGGGAGCTTCTTTCACCCCTAATTTCCTTTCTCTCGGCTCCCCGAATAAAAACCTGTCTTAAATAATGATCCAACATCCCTACATGAAATAGTTAAACTTTGTAACGATAGTCACTGTCCCCACTCCGGGCGAATGGCTAGGGGAGTTTTTTACATAAACGAACTATAAAATTTATTCCTGATCAGACACAAAAGCAATAATCTTAATTTTCATTTCTGAATTAAAAGCTTATTTCTATTAAGGCATTTGTAATACGTTCAAGTTTAATGAAAAATAAATTCACTCCCAGGAAGTACGGAGAGACCAGATAATGGAAAAAAAGGCTTTTTTTTTTCTCAGTTTTTATTTGAGGGAAAAAACCTTACTACCAATTTTTTTTTTTTTTTTAGTTTATTAATTTGGGGTCGAATTTGTATCATCGCGAAGATTGATAGGGGTTTACACAAAATAAAGGAAAATTCATTTTTTTTTGAGGGGGGCTGATTATACTATGATTGTGTACAGAGCAAAAGATCCATTTCAAACTGTCATTTTTCTTGCTTAAACAAATTTAAAATATCAGATCTTTTTCTTGACATTCTATAGAAGCCAAAAAAAAAAAAAAAAAACTTTATGTTTGTTTGAGATCTTAAGGCCTCTTAGAGGCACCTTGACATCGTGTGCTAATTAATCTCGTTTTAATTATGAATTGCTTAGAACAATGCAAAAGAAAATGAAAGATAAGGATTTACTTTGAAATCATAATGATTGCTGGTAGTTTGTCACGGGAAAATAGACCGGAAATTCGAGGGATGTTTTGAAAATGACCCAGATTGTGAATACAAAAAAATTTCTTATATGAATAATGCAAAACACAGAAATTATGCAAATAATAAAAAAAAGCGTAAAAAATACACAGCAAAAGTATTTCTTCTTTTTTTTTGTCGTATGCCTGAGTATTTCTTTTGATCTCAGGTAATATTTTTATTTAAATGAGCAGAATTTTGGTATTAGTTTTGCATTGCCAGATTACTTTCATTTATGCTATGTTGTTCATCACTTAATACATTTTTATACTTTGAAAACGATACGTCCATGCTGTTTGTAAGCACCGACGAACATCTAATTGCCACTTAGATGATTTTTGGATCGAGTTCGGTCTTTGATTCCCAAAACTGGATCAATTTCTTTCCAGCAACGCACAATTCCTTGACAGTTGTTTTGTAAGAACTGCATTCACTTATCAATTCTTCGTCATCCTCAAACATCAGCATTATATTCAAAAATTGAAGAATAGTCTTCCTCATTCAAAACGTTGAAATATTTAATGAAATCACAACAAGCCCAGGAAAATTTGTCTGGATACATACAGGGGCAGTAGAAATTTCATTGCCCAGTGCAATAGCGATTTTTTTTTTTTTTTTTTGGTCAAGGATTTGATTCATAATTTTTTTTTTTTTCTTTTTTGATTCCCATTGCTTTTGTATTCTTACTGACTTCAGGAAGGTAATCCTAATGAATCTATCCCCTTCCCTAAGTATAATAAGACCACCTTAATTGACAAGATTGGGTTTATCTCTTATATCTGAACTATGTTCTTGTCATTTTTCTATTGATTCACTTCCCTAAGTGTCTAATCAATTTTACATGCTTAATTTGAGGCTTCAGCAAAGTAAAAAATTCTGTTAAATGAAAATGAAAAACATTCTAATTTCACGCAATTTTAGCGCAAATAGAAACATGTTGAGAATTTCGCGGATATTAGGAAGAAAGAGGACAATTTGTCGGAAATTCGCTACGCGACAGAACTTCAACTCTAAAATCACAACGTTCAAAATTATTTAAAATTGATGCTTGAATATAATTAGTAAGTGTCATGCAATTGCAGTGTCAATAAAACTCTACTACTAAAATAAATCAACTGCAGTTGCCGTTGTATAACTGTAAAATAAATAAAACCTGGAAGGAATTTATATATATATATATATATATATATATATATATATATGTATATATATATATATATATATATATATATATATATATATATATATATATATATATATATATATATATATATATATATATATATATATATATATATATATATATATATATATATATATATATATATATATATATATATATATATATATATATATATATATATATGTATACTTTAAAATTTGTAAAAATTGCGTCACTTGTGTAAAAGAGACTAAGGAGTCATATTTGAGCATATCAGGATAATTATTTATTTTTTTTAACATTTTTTATTTCGTTTTTTAAAGAAAAATGAATATAAGGGGATTTCATAAGTATTAACATAAACATTACTTATACCAATCCTCCAACTTCACCAAGAAAAAAGAAGGAAATGATAAAAAAAAACTTCACCATCAGATGCTTACGCAATATCTGAACGGCCCCTATCTTTTTTTCATCACGATATGAAATTTAGACCACTTTCTGACATAAACAAAGTAACAGACAAAACTAGAAAAAAAATTACCACATAAAAAATATTAATTAATATAACGAGTTATGACTTAGGAAATGCCATGTTTAGAACCTAAAACGGTATTTGTCAAACTTAATAACTTATAAAATAAGATGTAGTATTAATATTTTTATTTATTTATTTTTTCAACAAAAAAAAAGAAAAAAGTCGGAAAAAATTTATTTTGTTTTTCTTTACAAAATTTAAGATAAAAGTTGAATTGAGTAAGGAATATTTAATACAGCAGGCCTGGCAGGCGTAGAACACGTGTTCGTTTGAACGGGAGTTCAAATCCAACAATGAATCCCCGTGTATTAAATGGTGACTGGTGCACGCTAAATTCTGTTGAAGTCACAAAGTCCTCCAAATTATCAAAGCAAATCAATACATCTAAGGGTACTGATCCAGGAGTTCCCTAGTCTTCTGGATTGGGTTCAAAATTACAAGGTTACGGAGTTGAACATTGGTAGACGTAAACTCATATTTGGGTCTGCTGATCAACGACGGTTATAGGGTAAACTAACCAGTGAAGGAACACTTAAGCTTCGCTTGCCTTTTAAAAAATCATATTAATTTCAAAATTCGTAATTTCAGTTAAATGACAGTGTCAACATATTTGTTACTAATTGCAAACTATGCAAAAAAAATTTTGAGAACTTACATAATATTGTTTTAAAGTTTTGGAGGTTCAAATAACAAGTAGTAAGAAGACCCAGTGAAGGAACAGCTCTTACCAGTGAAGGAACACAAAATTGCCCAGTGAAGGAACACTTAATTTTGGTTACTTTTTAATGCTCTTTATGAATTTTTTAGCCATACAAATACAGTCGGACATCTATTTAACGAACTTCCATTCTACGAATTTCCCTATTTTACGAATTTTTTCGAGGAACCAAGAGCATTTTGGAATTTTTTTTTGTAAAATAGCTTCCATATAGCGAAGTGAATTTTCTATTTAACGAACTTTTCATAGAGATCCACTTTCCCTATTTTCCAAAATATTCCTTAACATTTCAAACTTGTTAACGCATTTTACGGGGGAAATGACCTTGAATTAATTTTCGACGCCACTGCTTTATGAAATGTATTACTGTTTTGTCTAAAAATTATCTTAGAGAAAGCAGTAAATTCCCTTTCCCTTTTTGCTTGCACTTCAAACGAAAAACTCACTTCAAATTAACGGATTTCATCCGCAGCAATTTAACTTAACGCAAGTGGTAATGTATGTTTAAAATTACTTTTATAATAAATGCAACTATATTTTTATATATAAATTTAGACTTTTTTTAGTTGAAAATGTATATAGCATGATAGTGTAACACTGGATAATGTTTTGCTCTATTCTTGCTTTCCATGCAGATTTCTTTTATGGTTAAGATTTATATGATAAATAGTAGATACTAGTTTACAAGATAAAAGTGTATCAATTGCTATTTTAATTATGTCTAGTGTTTAAGAATTTAATACCTGTTTTGTGTTGTTTAAGTATTTTAAGAGGTGATTTTCTATTTAACGAATTTTCCATATAACGAGCTTATTATTGGTATTTAGTGATTTTGTTTAATAGAGGTCCGACTAAAAACAAGACTATTTGTGAAATTATAAGATACAAGTACTTGTAAAATGCTAACTTTTTTCTGTAATCATGAACTAGAAATTAAAGTGATGTTAAATACAAAATAAATAAAAAAAATCATTCTTTCTTATAATTTGACAGTCAAATCTAAATCATTGTGTCATCCGATGCTGTTTATTATCATTATTATTTTATCACCTTTTTGTTTACTCTTTTTCCTTTTATTTCTTGAAGCTTTTTTTCTTTTTTAAGTATTTTTTCTTTCTTTTTCTTTTCCATGTTCTCTTGTTTTAATGTTTTTTAGATCTTTCAGCCTCTTGAAATTTTTGTCATTTCTCTGAAGTTAGTGCAAAAGGTAATTTATTCGTTTTTCTTCTTATTTGACCTTTCTTTTTATCATCAATATTTGGCCAATGTAAATTGTTCTTCCAAACTTCTTCTGATTTTTCAGCAACATTTCTAGAATGCCTTTCTCGAAAATAGACGGGGGAAAGGTGTCTTGAAGTTTGAGGCAAATCCATCTCTTGTTGACTTATATCTAAAGGATCTTTAGAAGTACTGATTTTACATACAGAATCATTTCTTTTTTCAACTAAGAGAATCAGCATGAGGACTCATTTCAAATTCGATATCTAATATGCATTCATTATCAATACTAGCTTCAGTTCCTAAGTTTGACTTAACCAAATGGTCTTCTTTTAATGCGTGCTTCTCCCATATTGAAAAAAGCACAGGCTCTTGGAAATTTTCGATATTAGACTCTTCCGTCAATGCTGTGTTAAAAATTTACAACATATCTTGAGGGATTTCCCTCTCAAGCTTCTGAAGAAATTGAGTATCGTTTCTGTTTAACTTTGTTTTTTGTTGAGGAACTTGCTTCTAAATTCTAACATTGTAAAGTAGTTTCGATAAATTATATAATCACGTTGCTATCCTATAATGATAGCTTATTAGGAGTTCTTGATGCAAAAGCCAGCGAAATGTTCTATTAAAATTTTTATGATTATATTTAATTAGTTTTCGATTTGTAAACATAGTTTATTAAGTTGCCTAACATTTGATGTAACTACACACCCCGTTAATAAATATGAATTATAATTTTTTCATAAATTAAGCTATTAAATTAACATTTTGAACTGAAATTATTTCAGGAATTATTCATACAATTTTTAACAAAATTTCGGTTGTCCTCTATATAGCAGAACTACTTATCCTAGAGTCATGTAAAATCATATATCACACATTACTGTTCATTCACTAGAAGTATTCCTAGTGTAGGAATATGCCTGTTTCTTCACTGGTTAGAAGCTGTTTTTTGTCTTTTAAACAGAATTTTGATGTATAATATGACTAAAAGTACAAGAAAATTACAAAATTTCTTTTATTTTCATTAACTGAGAAATGAACCCAGTAAAGAAACACTTGTTCCTTCACTGGTTTTTCATCGTTTGGTGATCCAGTGAAGGAACATGCTTGTTCCTTCACTGGTTGGAAGTTGTTTTTTGTCTTTTAAACGGAATTTTGATGTATAATATGACTAAAAGTAAAAGAAAATTAAAAAAATTCTTTTATTTTCATTAACTGGGAGAAAAACCCAGTAAAGGAACACTTGTTCCTTCACTGGTTTTTCATCGTTTGGTGATCCAGTGAATAAACACCCCCTTATCTCAGTACTTGATTACGCTATGGAGCTTTAAAAAAAATAAAACGTAACTTCAATAACTATATTTTGAATTCTCTTTTTCACAGTGAGAAAAATAAGACTACTACATGCAATTAATTCCACTTCAAACATATAAGTACAAACACTCACCTTATAATTTTTTCAACGAAACAAGGTGTTGCAGAGATAATAACAAATTCAAAAATTTTTTCAGAGAAATCTATTTGACCAGGTAATCCAAAATATTGCTAGATGACTTCCTATTGTTTGGCAGTAAGCTATTGTTGCCAATCAATCTAAAGAAAAACTTTCAAATTCTTATTTTTAATCAATATATATGAAATGTTCCTTCACTGGGTAGTGTTCCTTCACTGGTTGGTTTACCCTATATCAAAATACTTTACAGCAGATCAGGATTAATAAATTACTACCATAAGATATTTTGTAACTAATTATATTCTTTTCATCAATTATATTTATTATATCCATTTATTATATTTATTAAATAATAATCTTCGCACTTAAAAAGATGACAAGAAAATAAAATAATAATAAGCCACACTTTCAAATTGTACGTTATCAAGTGGAAGTTGTATAAATTTGAAAAGTATTTATCCAAAAAATTATGCTAATGGACTGTTTGATGTGAAAACATCGATTTTCGACAACTGTGGCTTATCATTATATTGCACCAACCATTATATTTTAGTAATTTTTAATTACATTTTTTTCCTGTTACAGATTGGCTAAATCAATTATAGTGGACATTGACTATGAATGCAACTCCACAACATTCCGCGCACTGCAAACTCTGCGTTTGTTTTTTCTAGCAAAGTCTGACATGGATCCAACTATAGGACCCTACGCACTGAAGTTATTGTGGAATAGTATAACAGAACCATTCCTGTGTCAGGAAGAGTTCAAAAAGAGTGTCAAAGCAATTGAAACATCTGATCGATTAACTTCAGCATGGGATTGGTATGTAAACCATGTGCTGGAAAACGTCATCTCACCCAGAGGACCAAGGTCTCTGGCCCATCTTTCAAGGTGTTCCGTTCGAGGGCAGCTGGCGACATGCCTTCAGCTTCCGTGTGGTGTTGACCAGCTTAATGTTCCGAAGATTCTAAAAGATTATATTCTTTTGGAACATTGAATGCTTTTTACCTGTGTAGAGCTGAAAAAGCTGGATAATTTCGAAGAATAAATTTCATTCTAATAGGTAAATTGCAATTGTTAATTGTACATAGTTTCGACTCAACACCAAAGATGAACTTTCCCAATTTTTCCTAGGAAATTATTAAAACTCAACACTAGATTTTTGCTATACAAACAATTAAATTTTCCTTTTGTAGAAGGTATGCTAGCTATAACATTTTGTAGGAAATTAATTTTCAAAACACGAATGTTTTATTTGTAGGTTTTATAATATAGAGCATCACTTCTATATAAAGTAATTTTTGTGATTTTTTGCACACCAGCAGGGAAGTATTATACACTTAAATATATATAAAATATGATTCTATTAGTAAAATAATAGAATCACATCAGAACCTAAAGTTGCGATGGTGTGTAGAAAATGTAATAATAATAAGATTCGATTCCTCTTAGGTCGAGAATATTAACAGTAAAACTTTCAACAGGGACTGCAACCAAATTGTCAACAAAAAATAAGTACCTTTTAAGAACTTAAAAAATATTTTTTTCAAAATTTTTCTAATTAAAAACAATAAAATTTTTTTGCTTCTCTGTGTTGAAAGTTTATTATATTATTATACGTATAAAATTATCAAAATGGAAAAACACTTTGAAAGATTTTATAAAATCATTTGAAAATAATAAGTTTCAGACGAAGAACTCAATTCTTGATTTTATTAGCCACCATAAAACATTTTATGCACAATTTTAAACATATTCAATACTGAATTCCTCATTATTTTTTCAAACTACTAATTATTTTATTCAATTGTATAAAAAATTAATTTAATTTCAAAATTGCAATGAGTTAAAATTTAAATAAAAATTTATAACTGTACACTCATCAAAAACATTTACCAGATGAGTATTTGTAATTTTGTTCAGTATTTCTTTGATGAAATATTTAAAAAATTTATTCAATAAATGCGAAATAAAAAACACAATGAAAAAAATGTCTGGTGTAAATTATTAATATATGGTCCTTTTATTAATTATATTAAACAAATTTGAGATTATTACTTTTTTTTTTTTACACTGCCCACCGGTGTTAACATCCGTCAATTCAGGCATATACAGGGCGGTTTTGTTGGCCTCTCCTTCAGGGGCACCATTTTAGATGGGCCAACGTCTCTCCCACAGTGAGGTCAGATAGTACACAGAAGGAAAGAACATCGGTGCCTAGCCCGGGATTCAACCCAGAACCTTTCTGATGCACCGACAGTTCCCTGCACCCTACACAGGCTGGTCGACTATTTGAGATTATCAAATATTTAATTTTAATTATTTTTAAGTCAAATGATAAAGAGATAAATTAAAACCACATAAGATTTCTTGAGGCATTTGTTGAATATTAAAATAGTGAAAAGCCTTTCAGTTTATACTTTTTTTAAAATCTTCCCTCTAAAAATATATTTATAAAGAATACCGGATGTCAACTTGACAGTTCTTTGCCTTCAATTCAAGCTACAATTTTTGGATTTTCATCATTAAAAATATTTTCGTTCATTGTTACTTTCAGTAACGGAGAATACCGAATGCCATCTTGACAATTCTTAGCCTTCCTCTCGAACAATGTTTTCTGGATTTTCATCATTAAAAATATTTTCGTTCATTGTTACTTTCAGGAACGGAGAATGCCGAATGCCGTCTTGACAATTCTTAGCCTTCCTCTCGAACAATGTTTTCTGGATTTTCATCATTAAAAATATTCTCGTTCATTGTTACTTTCAGGAACTGAGAATACCGAATGCCATCTTGACAATTCTTTCCCTACCTCTCGAACGACACTTTCTGGAACTTGATCATTAAGAAAATTTTCTTTTGTTGTTACTGTCACAAGCGAAGAATAGCAGATACCATCTTGAAATTTATTTGCCTTCCTCTGGAACTACACTTTCTGGAACTTCATCATTAAAAATATTTTCGTTGTGGTTACTGCCGGGGATTAGAAAACCGGATGCCAACTTGGTATTTCCTTGCCTTCTTCTCAAACTGCACTTTCTGGAACTTCATTCAAGTCATTTTCGTTGTTGTTACTGTCAGGAACGGAGCATTCCGGATGAATATTTTTTTACGAAAAAAAATTGCATGATGGAAAGTAAACTTTTCTGAAAACTTACTCATACCTTAACAGTATGCTGGCAGGATTAATTGCTTCGTATATAATTTTTAATGAATCTGTTCCTTATTGTCTGTAGCCTTAAATACACTTGCTTCACCTTTCTTAATAAAAATTTTTTTTATGTGTATTGCATCACAAAAGAGCCAAAAATTTGAACAAACGCGGGAGATGTTGTTCGTAAGCAACGGAGTTCCTGTGCAACTAAGGAACGCACCTTCGATCGAAATAAAATAAGGGTTAAGACAAAGCTAATAATGTTGATCGAAAATAATTTGATAAAAAGAGAATAGAATTTTGGGTAATTGGAAATCTAACTGGTATGAATATCATGCATCACCAAGACGTCAGAGTCCGCATTCAGTATTATGCAACTCCAAACGGAGGGAAGGAAGGATCACAATTTTTAACAATTTATTGAATAAACAAACGAGGGAAGTTTCAGAAATAGGAGTAATACAGTGGATGTGATAGCAATAACATATTGCATGATGGTTGAAACTTTACAGCAGCAGGTGCAGTATCATAGGATTTGATATGATTAACAAAGTGATGTAAGAATGTTGTAAAAATATAGTAGGGAATAACGCTTACATAACAGCAGTATGGTTGGGTATAATAGAAATAAAACATTATGAATTAATAATAACGTAATAAAACAATATGAATTAATAATAACGTAATAAAACAATATGAATTAGTAAAGATAAGAATAAGAATATGGCAAGTAGCAAATAGAAAAATAATAAGACAATACATCAATAGGATTGGAAAGTTTTAAATGGAATATTAAAATGGACAGTACATTCATTGAACTCTTGAAGAAAAGATAGTATTTGGAATATAAAATCTCCATATTATAAGCATGAGATACTAAGTAAGTTTCGAGGAGGTTTCAAAACCAATCACGATAAAGTGGCCTCAGGATGCCACTGAATTCATATTTTGTTGTAATTATTGACTGTATTTCATTAGTTCTGACCCAGTTTTATTTCTGAGAATAAACTTAAAATCAAACCAACAGCGTTAACTTTATAATTACAAAATATGTTTGTTCGTAGTACCATTGATTATTATTATTTTTTTTTGTCTTGAAATGTTAAATGAGCCCTATGTTAAATATTGAGAATAGTGTATAGATGGAAAGTACATATATTGTTACTTTTAAACTAAATTGAATTTTTATATATCTTTTAAGATTTCTTCGTTATATTCAGATTGGTATCTTTATTTTATAACCGTCGTTGAACAGCTGACCCTATTTTTGGGCTTACAACTACTAATGTTAAACTACGTTGCCTTGCAATTTTAAACCCTACTCAGAAGACAAGGGAGCTCTTAGATCGAGTATTGGGAGAAAGGACTCGTGAAGGACTTTTTGATGGAACTAACTTTTCTTTCAAGAAAAGAAAAAGTCAATCTTCTCTTATAGAAAGAAATGATATACTTCTGTGGCGGTGGGATGATTTACGTAGTATTAAAGAATACAAAAAGAAAAATGTGCCAATATATAACCTGGAGGAAACCTGGATAAATGAAGGCCATTTCCCCAGTAAAACATGGCAAGATGCAACGATTAAGACCAGCTATGAAGCTCCATCTTCGAATTTAACTGTTGGTTTAGCTGAATCAAAAGGAAGAAGGCTGATCATTACTCACTTTGGAAGTAAAGAAGGATTTGTTTCAGGTAACGCAGAAGTATTTATAGGGGGAAAAAAGTGGAGAAGAAATGGAGGGTAACCATTTTTAAAATTGGTTTAAAAAAAAGTGATACCTAAATTAAGACCAAAAAGTGATATCGTTGTGGATAATGCTTCCTACCACTCCATC
The DNA here is from genome assembly GCF_982258835.1 of Parasteatoda tepidariorum. NCBI lineage: Eukaryota > Metazoa > Arthropoda > Arachnida > Araneae > Theridiidae > Parasteatoda > Parasteatoda tepidariorum. Next base: position 19,743,860 of record NC_141764.1, on the reverse strand, counting down.
AAAGTGGAGAAAACTCCCACCAATTCTTGGAAATAAAAGCTCAATACAAGAATGGCTATGCAACAAAAATATTGAATGGGATATCGATATGCTTAAAGTAGAGCTTCTGCAAAAGGATGCAGAAAACAAACACCTGTTTGACAGATATCGAGTTGAAGATATTGCCGAAAAATACGGACATACAGTTTTATGACTACCTCCATATAACTGTGAACTGAATCCGATTCAATTGATATGGAGGTATTGATAAAAAAATGGTGGTATACTGCTGTGCATTTGGATGCAACAAAAAATTCATTAAAGGAGGACCTTTTACATTTCACAAGAAAGATTTTTATTCTTTTATATTCACTTGTAAACATTTATTTTCTATTTATATGTTAGCACGTCAATTTATGGAATGAATTTAATTGGTTTTTAACTTGCAAAATAGCAATTATTTTTTTATATTTTTATTTAAATTAATATATTATAATGTAGTTAGCATTGATAGGCATTTTCATTACAATTAAATTTCATATTGATACAAATATTCTGATATTTTTACTCCTTTTCTGATAAGGCGCGTGCATCGGATTTGGCGCATTTCTTTCACGCCAATGTTTGCAAACAGATCGCTTTAATTTTCGCTCTGTAACTTTTATTGATGCGTTAAAATAATTTTTTGTAATAATTTCAAGCGAATTTAATTATATATATTAAATTATTTAATTATATATTTAATACATTTCATGCAAAAAATAATTTTTTGGATCAAAACTAAAATTATCTTTTAAAAATTCCGTTATTAAATAAAATTTATAAGCCGAAGAATATATTTCTTATTATTTTATTATATAGGAAAAATTGTTTGGATATTCATATTTACTTAGGAAGCTTTTATATTTATTACTGTACACTTATTATTGAGGAAAATATTAACTAGGTTATTAAAGGTTCTATTATTAATAATAGGTCCTATTATTAAATAATTGTTATAGGATTATAAAAGGTGTGGCTATTTATTATTATCATTATATGTATTTAATTTTGATTTCGAGAAATAAAAAGGAAATAATTCTTTTTTTGAACATCAATAAATTTTTTTAATATGAAATTACAAGTAGCTGTGGAGAGCTATCAATGTTTCAAACAACTGGTAGACAGTATGTTCTTATATGGTATTTCGCAATATTTTTTTTTTAAAAAAGTTTACACGGTCCAACTTCTTGAATCCGAGAAATCGTCTAAACAGGCCTTACTACTTCCTTCTCTCCTTTCTACACACTATAGTCCCTGCCTCTCCTCCATGCACAGATCGATCTGCGTTATGCAAGCCATGAGCAACGTTACTACTCAAAATTGGGTAAACTGTGTAAATCATGTAAATTCAGTGGAAGACGAAATGTTGCGAATAGCTGAGCCTTTGGAACACGTTTGGGAAAACTAAATCTTTATAATTTCGTTGAACGGTGATTCTAGCGACTTTCAAACAAGAGTTGAAGAAATGTAATGAATTCTTTTAAAAAATTTCACATTATATGCAAAATAAGCTTATTTTCAATTATTTTAGAAGTAAGTAGATCTTTGTTTAAATGAAAATTCTCAAAATTCATTGATAATATTTTTGCATTGAATTGTATTAAATACTCCAAAACAGCCATACTACTAAAATTTTCTTTACAATGATTCCATAAATGAAAAAAAAAATATCAAATTTAATTGGGTATAGTAAAATTGTATTTGATTTCTTAATTTTCTAAATATAAACCTCATATGTACAATATTTAATGAATTTATTTTCCCTTCAGAATGAGCGAAAAAAATTCAAATAAACAAGGGAATATTACTAAATTGATGACAGTTGAGCATATTTGCTGCGTGGCTGATTCAATTTGGGATTTTTTTATTCTTTTTTTAAAGACAAAAGTAAAAATTGTTTTCGCTTTATTCAATCTCTGTAAAGATTCAAACTTTGTGATTTCTGCACCACGTGTAGCTCTAAAGTACCATTCGCTTTTTATAAGAACTTTAATGATGTGGCTGCGGAATTTTAAGATTTTTATTTTTGTTCAATTAGAAGGACTTTTAAATATCATTTGAAATACAAATTCCATAATATAATTGTGCAAATACGTTAGTTATAAACTAATTTAAGAAACTAATTTAAACCAGTCAATATTTTAACTATTATTTTTGAAATACAATGCCAAAAAATGCTGTGAAATTCCTTCTCTTATGTAGAGAATATTAAGACATTTTAGTTTTTAAATAAATATTTCGTGACTAATTAATTATACTACACTTTATTAACTAATTATACGGATTTTTCTCTTAAGCCTCCTTTCACTAACAAAGATCCTGAAAAGTAAAGGAAGGTTCTGATATTTTAAAATAGGAATTTTCTTTCGAAGAAATGCGCCTAACCACCCAAGTAGAATTTCTCCTGAAGAGAAATTACTGATTGAATTCAATTCAGGGCGACCCACAAAGAGTTTACAGAAGAAACTGTTAAACTGTCTAAATATTAAATTGTTAAAATATTAAATAAAAAACATGATAACCACCAGCATGGGTCAAGGAGATCGTGCTGAGTCTAAGAGGATGGGATATGGCAGCTGAAAACTAGGGAGGATGGGCGTACAAGCAGAACGCTCCTCCCCTCATATGGCTAATAATCCCCCAAATTTATACCATTTGTGAGAATTACCTTTTTTAGGTAAGTTCTTTTGTCCCTTAGAAGCAAATATATTTCAGAAAAAAATTACTTTTATAGTGAAAAAAAACTTCTGAAAAAATGTAAATTCTTTAATTATATTTTTAAAAAAATAACAGTAAATATTATAAAACATAAGTATGATCTTTTTCATGATCATGATTTCCTGCCTGTGCCTATGTAAACTTTTCCTTCCCCCACAAAACACCAATGTGGGATAAATTGATGTACATTAATCTACAAAAAAAAAAGTTGTATATAAAAATAAATATCTAAAACAAAGTATTTATGAACATCTATGCATTTTTTTTTACTTAGATTTAAGCAGCAAAAAAAAAAAATTTTTTTTATATAATTTTTTTTTGTTGTTTAAAATTAGCTTCGTTTAGTTGAAAAATCATAATAAGAAAATCTGCTTTTTAAAAATCATAATAAGAAAATCTGCTTTTCAAGAGCCATAATAAAATGTCAGCTTACAACTAATATCTCAAATTAATAATTATTAGAAATGCTCTGAAAAAATCTTGATCTTTTCTGTATTTTGTTTAAAATTTTAGTAAGATTCTTGGTTGGAAAAAAAAATCGTCATTTTGTTTTCTTTAGCGCCAATACTGGCCACTTTATCTCCCTTTTATTGGGAAGCCGCTGCTTTAGAGAATTAAAAGTTTACATATAATATATAGTTAAAGGAAAAAAAACTGAGCACCTTTAGAACTACTGGTCGGATTTTCATTGTATAAAATGCTTTGATAATTATAAATTTTTAGAAATTTTTATAACAGTTTTTATAATAGGTATTATAATTTGTAGCGTGGCGGAATATACTTTTTTGGACAATACAGAACGCACTTCTTTTACAAACTTACTTTTTTTCCAATATACACGGATTTATCCTCCCAATAACGGAGGTAGACAAAGTTCTGAAAAGATGGTTTTATAGTTTAACCGCTATAGTGTTTCAAATTTTTCTTACCCTGATATGCCAAGTTTCGCATCTTATCGTTTAAATTATTTGATAAAATACAATAATTCTTTCACAAAAAAGCCCCTGGCCCAGAGGCGAATATGTAATATAGAGCAGGGATGGCTCAGGGGGTAGAGCGTTCCCCACTGCAATAGCTTGTATAACAATTTTTCTGTCAAAGATTTGATTTTTAAATTTTTTTTTCTTTTGTGATTCCTATTTCTTTTGTATTCTTACTGACTTCAGGAAGGTAATCCTACTCAATCTATTACCCTCCCTAAGCACAGGAATGCCACCTTAATTGACAAGATTGGGCTTATCTCTTATCTCTGGACTATTTTTTTTCCCCATTTTTCTATTGATTCACTCACCTAAATGTCTAATGAATTTTACGTGTTTAATTTGAAACTTCAGGAATGTAAAAAATTCTGTTAAATAAAAATGAAAATGATTCTAATTGTAAACAATTTTAGCTCAGGTCGAAAGATATTGGGAAATTAGCGGGTTTTAGAAGAAAAGAGGATAATTTCGCTTAAATCATCGCGGAAATTCGTGCTGCGACAGACCTGCAGCCCTAAAATGATAACTTTCAAAATTATTTAAAATTGATGCTGAATATAATTGGTAAGTGTCATGCGATTGCGCAGTCAAAAAAAGCTATAATTAGAATCAACTGTAGCTGCATAATAGTAAAATAAATAAAACCTAGAGAAAGACTTTATTTTTTTGTAATTTTCATTGAGTAAAAATTATTTTAAAATTCGTGAAAATTGCATCACTTGTGGAACAGAGACCATGCAAGGAGTCTTGTTTGGGCATATTAGGATTTTTTTTTAAATTTTTTGTTACATTTTTCATTTTGCTTTTAAAAAAAATTGAGTGTAAGGAGATTTACAAATCTTAACATGAACATTACTTATACCATTCATCCAACTTTGACATCAAAATTCAGCAAATAATAAAACTCATCCACCATAAGATGCTTACACAGTATTTGAACGGCTTCTCATTCCTTTTTCCATCACGATTTGGAATTTTGACCACGTTCTGACATAAACAAAGTAACAGGCACAAGACTAAAAAAAAAAATTACTAGATAATAATTATAATAACGAGTTATAACTTTGAAAATGCTATATTTGGAACCTAAAGCGGTAATTGTTAAATCTGCATAACTTAAAAAATAGGATGTAGTATTAATATTTTATTTTATTTTCTTCCAAAAAAGAGCGGAAGAAATTTATCTTGTTTTTGTTCATAAATTTTAAGATTAAAGTTGAATTGAGCAAGATATATTTATACAGCAGGCCGAGCAAGCGTTGAACTCGTTGTCGTGTGAAAGGGAGTTCAAATCCAACAGACCGATGAATCCCAATGGTGACTGTTGCACGCCAAATTCTGCTGGAGTCACAAAGTCCTCCAAGTTAACAAAACAAATCAATACATCTGGGGGTACTGATGCAGGAGTTCCTTCTGGATTGGGTTCAAAATTACGGAGTTGAACATTAGTAGACGCAAGCTCAAATTTGATTTATTCTTGATTTAAGTTTAAATTATTTAATTTCAGACAATTTATCAAAAATGAAGTAAAATAATTCTATATTTATCACTTAATATAAATGGTGTTTTAAAAATCATACATTTCCATGAATTATAACTTAATGTTAGTTAATAATTTTAGTTTGCAGTTATTTAATTAAATTTATGTTATGTTATTAATGTTCAGTTATTAATTATTATTAATTTCTTATAAACATTGCGTAATGTTTCTTAAATATAAGTTCTCAAAGGTTTTAATGTTGGTTTCAATTTTTACTTGGTTTAAATTTATGCGCATTTTAATTATTTCGCAGTTTTTTCATTATTTCGATTGTAACTTAATGATGTTAATGCTAAGTTCTCCTAATTGTAGTTATTTAGTTTAATTTACGTACAATGCAAATTTTTATTAATTATAGTTATTTTTTATCAACATTTTGTAAAGAAATTTTAGGAAAATTTTCAAATTTTTAAATGTCAAAAGTTTTCATTATTTTGATGTCATGTCATTTAAACTTATTTTTTATCTCTATCATCTATATTTATTTATTCGCTAATTTACAATTATACTACTGTTTTATTAAAATTATATTTGATTTTTATTATTTTTCAATCATGGCTATGCGTGGAAATTTAACTGTAGCATAACTCTTATACGAATAATTTCGTAATCTCTTCTTAAAGAAGTAAATGTTAGGGAAATCTGTTTATAACGGTTAACAAAATGTATTAATAATTATAAGAAATACATATAAGAAATACACATGGAAATCGAGAAAAAAAGTTATATATTCATTTATTTAAATCGAAAGTCTTATCTCTTTACAGGAAGGGTTTATAAAAAGGAAAAATTATGCTCGGGCTTTCATTAGTTGCACAATATATACATCACAGTATATGTCATGCCCTGCGAAAGATTTTATTCATTGCAAATTTTTCTTGCTGAAAAGCAGAAAATTTTGTATTTGCTGTTATTGTATTCGTTTATTATGCTACATACATACCTTACCTTTGAAAAAATTTAGTCAATAAATAATTGTGTCAGTAAGTATTACAAGTAAGTACAGTCAGTATTTTTACAATATGAGGCATATTTTAACGAACTCTCAATCTTTAAAAATGACTTTTCATTTCAAATCTTAAAGATAATAATTAATGTATTATAAAAACTAATAGAACCTTGTTTCTTTATTATATTAATTTTTTTCGTCGCCATTAGGGTATAATATAATATTTTACTAACAAAAACCTACTTTTTGTATTAATTAAATTTTCTTTCCTATTGCTATAATTGTATATTAATTAATATATATTAATGTTATAATTTAAAATAATATTTTAATGCTATAATTTGAAACTGAAAAATAAATCTTTATTTATTATTTTCTAAAAAAAACCATCACTGCTTTTGTCCAGTAAGTGCCAATGCAATAGCCAAGGTGTATACAATCGCCGATGTCGACAGAATAATTTCGTCAACAAAACTTTATGTTAATAAAATATACAAAATAGAATATTGCTTAAAATTAAATTTCTTTATTCTTAGTTTGCATATATTTCTGGTTTTACATACTAAAATTAATTATAATTTTGAAAATTTTAATTTTTTACATAATAGATTTATCAATAGGGTGAGATGAATACGTGCGAATATATATATATAATATATATTATCAAAATAAAAGAAGAAAAAAAATAAAGAAATTTTGATTATAGATATTTCTAATTTCCGTTAAAAAAGACTTCAGATATTTTATTTTGATTTTTTTTATTGCCATTATTGATAGTAAAGTCGTACCTCAATTTTCACTAGAATACTACTAGCATTGCAATTTTTAGCTATTTACAGGGCTGACGATTCTAAGATTGCTCAGTAATCTCTTAATTTACTCCTTTCTTTGTGCGTCAGACATAGTTTAATGCATTTTTTGTCAGTATACCTGGTGTAGTAATTACTTTTGTCTGACTTTATTACTTTCTACATTTAGTCATGTAAATTTGAAATGCATTTTCCTCACATTTTAATTTTCAAACTTCGTAGTTTACTTTGATTTTTTGTTAGTTAATGAAAATCCGAAGAAAATGATATTTTTTGAAAATTTCTCTAGAATAATTTTTATTCCTCGGACTTTGTTGTTTTTCAAACATTTCTAAACTAAATGGTAGTTTTTGCTCATTTTTGGGATTTATTTTGTAACCCGTAATTCTTATTAATAAAATAAGTCTTCATGAAAACTCTGTAATAGTTTTAAGGAGTACAAAAAAATTTTCAGATTTATTTCTTGTTTAATTGTAAATATTTTTTTAAATCTTCATTTTCATGGGATTTTAACTTTTACATTGTTTATGTTAATGATATTTTTGTAGAATTGTTTCCTCTATATTTTTTTAGAATAATTTAAAGTCATTAAATATATTTCATTCAATTTATGCTTGAAATTTTTAAAATATTTTAAAAGTATATAACATAATTTCCCAATATCATTAGGTTTTTAAATTTTTTTTTTAAATTTTCATTAGTCTTTTTCGTTATCTAGCTATCCAATTTTGTTTCGAATAGCTATAATTCGAAATATAATATTACATTGTTAAGTTGAAAAAAATAATAATAACCATGTATAACATACAATATACTCTAATATACAATACACTCTAATATACAATAAATGTTAGGTTATAATTTCAGAATTAACAATGTGTTTAGATTATACTTCGTTAAATAAGAAACATATTTAAATATGGCAAGCTGGAAGATATATATACATATATTTTAATTTGTGTAAATATATATATAGTTCCTTTTATGTGAACTTAATTTTTATCTTAGACTAAATCAGAGAAATCAGATGACTTGTTAAAATTAAAAGTCATTTTAAAATGAAAATTAATTCCTTCATTTGTTTTAATTTTTTTCATCCCTTGTCCTTTATCATGAAAATTGAATTAATTTTTCTCCTTGGAATATTGCAGAAAAATCTGAAGACTTGTTAAAATTCAAAGTCATTTTAAAATAAAATTCAGTTTGTGAAATCAATCTCTTTTACGTCCTTCCTTTGTTTTATTTTTTTTTATACCTTGTGCTTTATCATTAAAATTAAATTAATATCATAAAGTTAATTTTAATTTCTTGTATACTGAAAATTTATATTCATGATTAAATTCAAATCTATGTCAGAATCAATATGTAAATCACAAATTATTCCTGATTCAATATGTTTCTGCGGAGCGAAAAACCATTTCATGTCATTATGATTAGAATGCATCTACAAAATGTCTTGCTCAACATTAACAAATTCAAAGGAGTAAAATTACAAAATTAATTAAATGTTAATGCACTTTTTTCTTTTTAATTTGTTTTCGATTGCTAAATCATTTTTTGTTAACTAATTTGTTGCTGTGAATGTAATAGTTAAATCATAGTCATAAACAACGGAAATAATTTAAATAATTACAATTAGTTAATTACAATATAAATAATGCAACTAATTTTAAAATATTAGTTCGGACGAAGTTTATGACTTTGCATTCAGAACATACCCTTAAGAAGTATAACCCTATAGCCTCTGTAACTCTGTGGGGGAAACATTTTGAGCGTGTTGGGTCATCTTGACCATCATTTAGTAGCAGGTGTTCCTTTGTAGCACTCCTTACAATGCCCTTTGTTCATTTTGGGGGGAATAAGTTTGTGACGAACCGTATCTGTCATCGTAAGATGAGTGCTTGAAAGAAACACCTGCCTGAATAATCTGTTTGAAAGTTAATTGAGGGGGAGGGTGGAGCTAAACATTTACATTTCATATCTTGAAGGCAATAGATTCCTTCCAAGAATCGAACACACTGTCAATGTCACACTAAAGTCATATTTTCATTAAATCAGTCATATTTTCATTCAGGTTCAAATAATAATAAACGAGTTTCTTAAAACTTGAAATACGGGTATCCAGTCACTTGATGGTATCTTTCAGGAAGTAACAATTTGTATCAATTGTTAAAGTAGTTCCAAATCGAAATTTCGAAGCGCGTTTAATTTTTCTTTTCCTTTGGAAATTTATTTATATAATGGCTACCACAAGCGTGGACAATCGCGATTTCTCACTTGTTTACAAAGCTTTCCATCTGAGAGAAAGTGCTCCAAATGGAATGATTTGCCTTTGCGGGCTTGAAAAAGAAGATACTGTTTTTTCTAAAGATGAGGAAGGAGATATTGAAAAAAATATTGATAATGCTAAATTTATGGGATCTTTCGCCAGTCTTTCTTAAGAATGATTCTTTTCAAATAGAAAATATAATGGTACCAACATGTGATGATGATATTTCATCAATTGACAAGTTGAAAAAGGTTTTTCGTGATATGTCATCTTACAAGAGATTGGTGTGGTGTGGCAACCTTCTGATTGAATTCCACGAAGAAAACCAATGCTGTCGGTATTTAACGTCTGCTCTGAAGTTCTATGTAAAAGCGATTGAATACGTGAGAAGCGTTCTCCTTCGCTATATCCTTCCTGTTAATACGAAAATTAAAGAACTTTTAAGGCTTTCATCTAAATTTTGCGTTCACCAGAGTGTATTTCTCGAACTCTTGAGATTGTTTATTATAAATAGATTTTATTATTGGCGAGACTCTGTGACTATCGATGATTTTTTATTGTTAGAAGATATATTTAGAGCAACAAACGAACTTAAAATAGATATATTTGCATTATGGAAAAAAGTAGACAGCAGATATCACGATTTATTTACTGAGTGTGTATATGATAACGTTGAAATTTTTTTTCCATTAATCAAATTTGGAAAGACAGAGTGCATATCAATAGAGAGAGGTAAATATTTGCTGGCATCATTGAACTTGTAAGTATTATTATTTTTCCATTTAATTTATTCTCTGTTTGTTAAACTATTATTTCTTCGTATCGAATTTTTGAGAGTATGAAGTTGTGAGAGTATTATATTATTTTTTATATCAAGTGCAAAAACCCTTCAAATTGCCCCAAAATGTGGAAAACTGCTTCATTTACAGTCATCCAAGTAATCACCGAATATCAGCATTTTTTTTTTTTATTTCAAATTTTTTCGCAAAATGTTTTTATTTACCAGATACACTTGTTTTTTTTTTTTTTTATTACAGTATTTAAAATATTGTATTTAAAACAAGAACAACATTGAAAGTTTTTTTATTTTCTAAAATTTTTTTACGTTTTATTTGTTTTGCAAGTTATCGGCATAATTTCTATTAAATATTACTATTCATGTGAAATACATTTTATTATTAATTGCACTGGAATTAAATAATCTTCCGGTTTGACTGACTTTTAAAATCCACTTGCTCGCAGGGTGTGGAGGAAAAAAAACGGACAAACAATTTTGATGAGAACTTTATTAAAAATAAATAATCACAAAAAATAATAATAGATTTACTAATACATAAATTTAATTGACAATAAATAGCAAAATTTAAATCTGATTAACAAAGCGGCAGTCCCGAGGCGCAGATGTTTATTGAAAGCAGTAGACCGCAAGTCACCATAAAGGTGTTTCGTGGAAAGGCCACAGGGGTTAAGCACTTTTTTTTTTAAAAAAAACTAAAAATAATTTTTAAAGCCTGTAATAGGTTTTCTTTCAACCAATAATTAATCTATTTTATTAATTTGGTTATTATTATGAAATCATTTAAATTACATAATTCCCCAATGAAAAAAAAAAAAGAAATAGAAAATTTTGAAATTTATCATTAATTTTTTCTCAAATAACAATATACTGAATAAATTACTAAAACGATTTGCATTTGTATCAGCAATTCTCAATGAACTTTAAAATTCAAAAAAATGTTACAAAATTTAAGAAATACTAATTGTTTTTCTCTGATAACTTTGACATTTCATAATTTTCCTTTTCAAAAGCCGCAATTCGGTTAATTTATTCAATTTGATCTTTATGCATACGCCAAGAAGTAAAAGACTAAAAGTTGCTGCAGACTTGCAAATTCAACTGTCTAACATAAAGTCTATTTTTAAAACTGGTATGGATGAAAGAATGAAAAAAAAAATTAATTATTCGCAGCAAATTCACATCTGCTAATTTGCTTTTTTTAAAAGTCAGTGTTCCACCAAGGAAAGTTAATGATTAAGGGTTACGTAGCTGGAAAAAAAAATTGTGAAGCCTCCTGCTTTAGAGAATTAAAAGTTTACATATAATATATAGTTAAAAGAAAAAAATCTGAGCACCTTTAGAACTACTACTGGTCGGATTTTTATTCTGTAAAATGCTTTGATAATTATAAATTATTAGAAATTTGTATAACAGTTTTTATAATAGGTATTATAATTTTTACCGAGGCGGAATATACTTTTTGGGACGATACAAAACGCACTTTTTTTACAAACTTACTTTTTTTCCAATATATACGGATTTATCCTCCCAATAAAGGAGGTAGACAAAGTTCTGAAAAGATGGTTTTATAGTTTAACCGCTATAGTGTTTCAAATTTTTCTTACCCTGATATGCCAAGTTTCGCATCTTATCGTTTAAATTATTTGATAAAATACAATAATTCTTTCACAAAAAAGCCCCTGGCCCAGAGGCGAATATGTAATATAGAGCAGGGATGGCTCAGGGGGTAGAGCGTTCCCCACTGCAATAGCTTGTATAACAATTTTTCTGTCAAATATTTGATTTCTAAATTTTTTTTTCTTTTGTGATTCCTATTTCTTTTGTATTCTTACTGACTTCAGGAAGGTAATCCTACTCAATCTATCACCCTCCCTAAGCATAGGAAGGACATGACCTTAATTGACAAGATTGGGCTTATCTCTTATCACTGGACTATTTTTTTTCTTTCATTTTTCTATTGATTCACTCACCTAAATGTCTGATCAATTTTACGTGGTTAATTTGAAACTTTAGGAATGTAAAAAATTCTGCTAAATAAAAATGAAAACGATTCTAATTGTAAACAATTTTAGCTCAGGTCGAAAGATATTGGGAAATTAGCGGGTTTTAGAAGAAAAGAGGACAATTTCGCTTAAATCATCGCGGAAATTCGTGCCGCGACAGACCTGTACCCCTAAAATGATAACTTTCAAAATTATTAAAAAATTGAAGATTGAATGTAATTGGTGGTAAGTTCATGCGATTGCCCGGCCAATAAAGCTATAATTAGAATCAACTGTAGCTGCATAATAGTAAAATAAGTAAAACCTGGAGAAAGCCTTTATTTTTTTGTAATTTTTATTGAGTAAAAATTATTTAAAAATTCATGAAAATTGCATCACTTGTGGAACAGAGACCAAGGAGTCTTCTTTGGGCATATTAGGATTTTTTTTTATTTCTTGTTACATTTTTTATTTTGCTTTAAAAAAAATTTGAGTGTAAGGGGATTTACAAATCTTAACATGAACATTACTTATACCATTCATCCAACTTTGCCATCAAAATTTAGCAAATAATAAGACTCATCCACCATAAAATGCTTACACAGTATTTGAAGGGCCTCTCATTCCTTTTTCCATCACGATTTGGAATTTTGACCACGTTCTGACATAAAGAAAGTAACAGGCACAAGACTAAAAAAAAAATTACTGGATCATAATTATAATAACGAGTTATAACTTTGAAAATGCTATGTTTGGAACCTAACGCGGTAATTGTTAAATCTGGATAACTTATAAAATAGGATGTAGTATTAATATTTTTATTTTTTTTTCTTCCAAAAAAGAGCGGAAGAAATTTATCTTGTTTTTGTTCATAAATTTTAAGATTAAAGTTGAATTGAGCAAGATATATTTAATACAGCAGGCCGAGCAAGCGTTGAACTCGTTGTCGTGTGAAAGGGAGTTCAAATCCAACAGACCGATGAATCCCAATGGTGACTGGTGCACGCTAAATTCTACTGGAGTCACAAAGTCCTCCAAGTTAACAAAGCAAATCAATACATCTGGAGATACTGATCCAGGAGTTTCCTAGCCTTCTGGATTGGGTTCGAAATTACAAGGTCACGGAGTGGAACATTAGTAGACGTAAACTCAAATTGGGGTCGGCCGGTCAGCGACGGTTATAAATTAAAATACTTTACAGCAAATCAGGATTAATATATGACTACTGTAAGGTATTTTGTTATTAATTATATTCTTTTCATCAATTATATCTATTACATTCATTAATTACATTTTTTATATTCGTTAATTATATCTATCAATAATGATATTTGCACTTAAAAAGCCAGAAACTAATGATAAGCCTCACTTTCAAATTGTGCTGTTATCAGGCGGAAATTCTATAAATTTGAAAAGTATTTATCTAGAAATTATGCTAATGGACTGTTTGATGTGCAAATGTCGATTTTGAACAACTGTGGCTTATCATTATATTGTACCAACCCTTATATTTTAGTAATTTTAAATTATGTTTTTTTCCTGTTACAGTTGGTGTGTGTCAATAACAGTGAACAGTGACTATAGATACAACTCCACAACATTCCGCGGTCTGCAAACTCTGCGTTTGTTTTTTCTAGCAAAGTCCAAACACATTAAATCGCCTACAGGATCCTATGCACTGAAGTTATTGTGGAATAGTATAACAGAACCCTTCCTGTGTCAGGAGGTGTTTAAAAAGAGTGTCATAGCAATCAAGCATGATCTAAATGTCTTAACTGCAGCATGGGATTGGTATGTAAGTCATGTGTTGGAAAACGACGTCTCACCCAGAGGACCAAGATCTCTGGCCCATCTTTCAAGGTGTTCCGTTCGTCGGCAACTGGCGACATGCCTTCAGCTTCCGCGTGGTGTTGACCAGCTCGGTGTTCCAAAGATTCTAAAAGATTATATTCTTTTGGAACATGGAAAGCTTTTTATTTGTGCATAACTGAAAATGCTGTATAATTTCGATGAATAAATTTCACTATAATAAATAAATTACAATTGTTAATTTTACATTGTTTCGACTCGACACAAAAGATAAACTTTCCCATCTTTTCCTCGGAAATTATTTAAACTCCAGAATACATTGCTATACAAATTCGTAGCAGAAATGTTAAGCTATAACATTTTGTAGGAAATACATTTTCAAAACACGAATTTTTTATTTGCAGGTTTTATAATACAGAGCATCGCTTGAATATTAATTATATAAGTGATATTTTTCACACGAACAGGGAAGTATTGTACACTTTTATGTTTTTAAAATATGATTCTATTAGTAAAATAATAGAGTCATATCAGACTTAAGAACCTAAAATTGCGATGGTGTGCAGAAAATGTACAAAGAATTTGATAGATTATTATTAATAATAATATTCGATTTTTAGGTCGAGAATATTAACAGTAAAACTTTCAAAAAGGATTGCAACCAAATTTTCAGCAAAAAATAAATGCCTTTTAAGCACTTAAAAAATAATTTAAATTTTTTTTCTAATTAAAAAAAATCACATTTTTTCCTCTCCATGTTAAAAGTTTATTATAAGTATAAAATTATCAAAATAGAAAAACATTTTAAAAGATTTTATATAATCATTTGAAAGTAATAATTTTCAGACAAAGAACTCAATTCTTAATTTTATTAGCCACCACGAAACATTTTATGCACAATTTTAAACATATACAATACAGAACTCCTCATTATATTTTTAAATTACTAATTTTTCTTCAGTTGTATAAAAAATTTATTTAAATATAAATTTTTAAATGTACACTCAACAAAAACATTTACAAGATTAGTATTTGTAATTATGTTCAGTATTTCTTTAATGAATTATCCCAAAAATTTATTCAATAATTCAGAAATAAAAAATTCAATCAGCATTGTAGTTTAAAAAAAAATTTCCTGGAGTAAATTATTAAGATATGGTTAGTAATATATTTATCATATTTAACAAATTTGAAATGATCAAATATTTAATTTCAATTATTTTTAAGTCAAGTGGTAAAGAGATAAATTATAATCACATAAGATTTCTTGAGGCATTTGCTGAATAGTGAAATAGTCATTCAGTTCATAATTTTTTTTAAATCTTCCCTCTAAAAATTATTCTGTCTTTAATCATAAAATAACTCAAGAGTATTGAAAATAATAACAAATCCCATAACATAAAATAAAATTTCTTATCAAAAAAAAATCATTTTTATTTTACTCATCAGTATTTATTATAAATAAATTTCCTCTAATTTGAAATATATTTATCTTACAGACGTGAATTTTATACCCATTTATATTTCAGCATGGAAATTACATCGGAAAATATTCACTGTAAATAATAATGCAATGTACATGTAGTAGAAATACTTTTTACTCATTAAGCGTTTTAAAATATTCATTCTGTGGATGATTGTATAGTCTCATTTGGTTCAAGGTAAAAAACTACTTTGTAGTTTTTTACGTTGGAAACACTGACTGCTTTGTTTAAATAGTGCAATGTCAGAAGAATAAATAGGTGCAAATTTGCCTTTTTGTGTATAAAACACATATAAATTCTAAACTATAAGTTAGAATATCTCGAGAGTAGTTTAATTCAACTGAGCGTGAAAAAATATGTCAGAAACAATGCCTCATTTGCTATTGTTGGCGAAATTTAAAAATTTTATTCTCATCTATCAGCACCAATTTCTCTCAAATATAAATATATACACCTTTTTTTTTTTTTAAACTGTTGTTTGTTATTTTTTTACTTATTATTTCCCCCCCTTTTTTTTTTCATTTGTCTATTATTTTTCTTTGTTTTATTCTTCATTTTGAACATATATTTTGGCAAAATTAAGGTCTAAGCACTAGGCAGCTAATATTTTCCCTGAATCCTGAATTTAACCCTTTGCAAACGGCTGGCACAGCATATGTGCCGCTCAAAAAACTTGCCCTTACAATGGCGTTGGCGCAGCAGCTGTGCCCGCTGTTTCCTTTCCCAGAACTTGTTTGATCACCCATTATCCTGTCATTTCATCACACTCCTCTTTTAAAAGACCCTTTTGTTGGAAAAGGAGTTATCAGAGTCTTCTTTGACTTGGCTGAAAGATATTTAGGTTTTTTTTCTATTATTTGGTGAATTTTAAGTGCTTATAAACTCTTCATAGTCTTTATGATAGCTGTGCTATTTTTCATTACTTATTTTCATTTGAGATCTATTTCATAAAATTATTCAATATTTTATTTATTTTGTTTATTTTAGATTCGGAGTCTTTTCTTTGCATTATTATTCCCCTTTTGTGTTTAGAACACCATTTTAAATTATTTTTTAGTAAAAAAATTTTATTTTCTATAGCAAATATTTTATACAAAATTTCATACAAAAATATTTTATTTTGTAGCAAAATAATTTATAAAAAAATTTATAAAATAGTAACTAATTAAGTTTTTGTAGTTAAAATGAGAATAATTCAAAAATAAAAACGTATTTAGCTTCTCATAGCAAAAAAAGAAGAAAGAAAAACAGAAATTTCTTTTAATAAACTAAATTGCGCTTTTTCTGATCTAAAGGGAAAAAAGCTATTTTTGAAGAAATTATTATTAAAGAAAATTGATCCAAAACTAAATCTAACTCTCTTTTTCAAATACAGATTGTTTTTTAACTTGTTCAAAAAATAATTAGTGGATGAATTTAAAATCCTAGTATTATTATTGTCCCTTTTTAGTATATACCAGGAGGAAACTTGATTCATTTCTTTTTCTACCACTTATCTATTTTTAGGCCGAGAAATGATTCTTGAAAAAGTTAATCAAATTCATTTTAAATAACGATATATAAACTCAAACATAAACATGATTATGAGTTTATTTTATTAGAAGAACTGCGGAAAATTAAAGGAATTCCCAATAAAATAGAGTGAAAGAACAAGTATTAGTTCTTAATGGTGTATTGAAGGGGAACAGTTATATTTATAAATAACTAAAGATCAATGAATACTTAAAATGCTTGAATTATCTTTTTAAAAATTAACAATTCTCAGATTTTGTCAGGTATGATGTATTTTAAAATTATGCAGAATCCTTCGTGTTTCAAAATAAAAACGATAACGCACCAGACGAGACTTTGGAGGTCTGCAAAATTGACATATGAATGGAAAATTGAGCTCTATATAGATTTTTACTGCACAAGACCACCTTAAATGATAATGGTTGAAAAGTGAATAGAGTTTTTGTTGTAGATAAAAAAAAAGAGGTTCAATAAAAAGGATTGCAGTCTGAAGATAAAATCATTCAAACTGCGCCTATTTTTGGTAGTTGTCTTGTGTTTGGAAGGCAGAAAAATTATTATGTGAACATCAATAGGATTGTTTTTAATATGTGACCTTGAACAACAAGTTTACTCTCAATTAAATAATTTCCATTTCTCAAAATGCCACCCACATGATAAACAATTTTTCATTATTCAATTCATGATTCAATTTTGCTTAAAAAATTTTAATATTAGAGTTCTATTGCTTGTTTGTTTTTTCCTCTTCTCAGAAAGAAAAATATGAATGGGACAAAAATTGTATCTTTTTCTGTAAATTGTTGTATTTATACACCTGTTCTTGCAAAATTTGGGTGAGGGGGTTTCATATCTAAAATTAGTTTTCTTTCCAAAGCTGCAGTTTTTCTTTAAACAAATGAAATTTCTGGTCTAATTTTTTTTCAACGAAATGCTTAAAACCGGAAGTTCGCGTGAATGTTGCAAAAGATTTTTAGGGAAGTTAAGGCCCATCATCGGGATTAAAACTGCATGGGAGCCCATGCACAGAAATGTCGTAGTACGCGGTTAGAGGCGCTTTCCTATTATGAACTGTTCAGAAGCACACGGAAACAGTTCATAAAGGGGAAGCGCTTCTAGTGGCGTATGAGGATTCCGAGCATGGGTTTATTGGCATTTTTAATCCGAATGGTGCGTTCAGACTTTTCTAGCAATTTGTGGCAGCATTTACACTATTTTCTGTAATATATTATGTTTTAAACTTGTCAATTATTACAAAAATGGACTAAAAAGGTCATTTAAAAAAACTGTAACCTGGAGAGAGAAACCGATTACAGACTTGAAATCAGCGTTACTAAAGTATTTAAGAGCTGCTTACAATCTCGTTTTACACAAAACAAAACAAAAATTTCTCCACTGTAATTTCTCAATGTTTAAAATTCCCATATTTTTGCCGCTTTTTCGACCTTTTTTTTGGGGGGGGGTCTCCGTTAATTTCAGTCTTCTTTTGTAGAAAAGTGGGAATCAGCGATTTCTCAGAATAACTTTTGAGACCCGCGATGGCTCAAGGGATAGATTGTTCGCCTTCCATGAGGTGAACCGGGTTCGAATCCCAGGGATGGCTAGTCGATACGAATTCCGCATCCGTCTTGCCCTGACCACAGTGCTGGCGTGAAATATCTTCAGTGATAGATGGATCATGTATTAGAGTCCCCTTGCCGTCTAGCTAACCGGGAGGGAGAGATTTTCGTGGTTTTCCTCTTTATGTAACGCAAATGCAGGTCCATCCAAAAAGTCTTCCCCCAAGGCAAATTTCTCCCAATAGTTGGCCCAGGAGTTCCCTTGTCTTCTGGATTGGGTTCAAAATGACAAGGCAGATGAACACTAGTAGTCGTAAAACCAAACAATTGGGTCGACTCTTCAACGAAGGTTTTAAAAACAATTGGTAAGGAAGACGATAACTTGGTCACTACCCACATAGGGGAGTGTCGGGTACCCCCGCCCACAGTCAATTTCATATGTATAGAATATTTTTTCAAGTCAATGGGCCATCGCACATTAATTGTTATATTAAAAAAAGATTATTTTCAAAGTTCAAGCATTTATGGAGCTGGTAACATGGTAAACAATAGTTTTGAAAATATGTTGAATACAGTAGTCAAATTTTTTAAATTTCTATTTTTTTTTTAAGTTAAAATACTCTTTTGGGGGGGTTCATTCTTCTTGCATTATTTAATTAAATGATAAAATAATAGAAACATACAAAAATATTGATTATTACTCAATATTATACAGAAATATAAGTAATACTCCTTAAGTGTGCGAGGCTACCCAACTCTCCCCTATATCTAATTTTTAAGCATACCTTTTTTTTTTTTCATTAAAACCAAGAAAGAATAAAAATGTTTTTAATTTTATGCTTTATCATCCTCATTACATTGTTCACTTAAACTGCAGAAAAATGTGACCATCAATCATAATGAACAAGGGATATGGAATATTTTCTTTTATTTGAGAGAACGTGCTTCTTTATATTCAAATGCAATTATCACCCTGAACAGCGACAGAACAGTGATTCATTTTAAAGTTAAAAAGGCTTATCATATTGTCTAATTTCTGAATGAAGTTCAGGAAGTTCAGGAATGAAGTTCATAATTTCGGAATGAAATCATTGGCTTAGTCATGCCACAACAAATTCCACCCAACTCTTTTGCTTGATAACAATATCAACATTATAACAAAGCATATGGAATGCACACTTACTCCTATTGATTGTGAATCTTGAGCTGTTTCTTACCTGTCAAATTGAAAATAAGTATGTATTCTGTTATCGTTATTTCCCCCATTCTAATGAAATTCAAGTTCACCTTAAAAGATATTGCTCCTCAGATGTACTTAAGAGCATTATTTTCGTACACAATTTGACAAGGATTCGAAAATTAGTTCGCTTGTATAGAAATCTACGTTAAACAAGTTCTTGTTTAACGAAGTTCGATTGCATTACTGCTACCTCTTTTTTAAATATAGAAAATTATAAATTTACGTTGAACTAAATGATAGGACATTTTTTTAAAGCCTGTAGGCTATTATGAAGAGAAATTTTCGTTAAACGAGTTCTCATTAACAAGTTCAACTGTATTACAGCTAACTCTTTATTTTTCTTATTATTTTTTTCTTATTTTTGCTGGAAAGCTGAAGAGGGGTATGAGCGATGCTTTCGCAAGACATTGAAATGTCCTTATTTTTAAAATTATCTTAAAAAAACAAAATAAAAAAATTTAGCAAAAAAAATTACCCACGGAAAATTTAAATTATGGCATAAAAGTTAAATTCAGTGCAAGAAAAAGTTAGAACAAAAAATTTTTGGAGACTTTCAGAACAGCTTTGAACACAAAAAGAAAATAAAGGAATATTTTACTCAATTCTTTTTAAATGAGTTAAAACGTTCTTTTTTTAATGCAAAATTACATATTTTTATAAGAATTAAATTCTAAAACTCGATTACTATTTTAAAACTTAAAGCTAGAGCTAGCGGGTACTTTTCGTAGCACTTTTCTCAAGTAAGCATGGATGAGGTTTGTAATTTGCTTATTTTCGCTGACAAGGAGGTAGGGGAGACCAAAATTGCCAAAAATATGCTTACCTAATGTTTGAATCTCACACTTACAGAGTACATAGTTTTTCCATTAGTAGTAGTACATCAACAAAGTGCACATTGACGCACTATAGCTAATTGAAATCTTTCTAAGTGAAAAAAAAATATTTGAAACAAATCAACTGCACATTTTAGTTGAGAATTTTATTCATAAGTCATGTAAATATTACATGAGTATCTATTTATAATATTGGAGAACATTAATTACAACCTAGGCATCCATTTAACACGTACATATTGGGATTTTTTTCAAATTCATGCACATCATACAATCGGGGAAATAAAAACCATACCCTGAATTTACCTTTGATCTGCAAATTAGAATGTTTAGTTTTGTTTTCATTGTGATTGACCTTGATAATGATTAGCTATTCAGATTTTGATAATATTTTTTTTTCTGCAATCAAAAAAAATTCGGGACACTTTTCAAAAAAATTTTCTTAAAAATACCGCCACTTCTTTTTTAAAGCCATTTTGCCATTAATTTCGTTTTAAAAATCTTTACAAATAATCTATTAAATATTTTAATTAGCATAATAAATAATTTTATCAGTAAGTTCTTTTTAGTTTATGTTGAATAATAATATTTTTGTTTTATCTTAAGCATTTTTTAATGTTAGCAATTAAAAAATTTCTAAATTTTAAAAATGCATAGGGATTTTTTTTAAAAATTGTTTTATCAAAATCTTCTTTTACTTCCTGTTTAAAAAAAAGTAACGTAAAATTTCAAAAATATTAGTCTATTCCATCTCTATTTTTATGAACTTTTCATTGAACTTACTCGTATATACAAACTTACTCATATATACTCGAATATGCTCGTGTCAGATTTTTCAAAATCATGAATTTTAGAATTTAGATAATTGGGCATAAAATTGGGTCGACTGTTATAAAATAAAGTAAAATTTAGGTAACGCAACTTATTCTTTAATCTTGCATAAAGTCAGAAAAAAGAATAAAAATAACAAAATATCAGAAAATTGAAAAAAAGAAAAGCAAAGGTCTAAGCATCATTAAAACTGAAAGATAGTTAGGAATTAAATACCTACAAACGACATTATCTTCAGTTTCGATTCTGATTGGCTGTTGAAACGTGGCATTAGTTTATGTTAGTAACTGTTCTTTTTTCATTCTATTTCGAGTAAGCCTAATCATTAAAATATCAATTCGATATGCAATCTCGTAATCGATTATCGTATCATGTGGTAATATCGTAACTAATGAATTCTTGTAAATTAA
Organism: Parasteatoda tepidariorum; assembly: GCF_982258835.1. Lineage (NCBI taxonomy): Eukaryota > Metazoa > Arthropoda > Arachnida > Araneae > Theridiidae > Parasteatoda > Parasteatoda tepidariorum. Next base: position 19,722,118 of record NC_141764.1, on the reverse strand, counting down.
TGAAATACGTTATTAATGCTCTGCAAAACAAAAGAAATAAGCTAATTTTCCTTTATTAACGAAAATAAGGAGAAAATAAAGTAAGCCTAACATATGTAGCGTTAATACGCAATCTTTTTTATAAACTAACAGCTGGCACTGAAGTTATACGTCAAGTGGTTGTGTATCAGCGGTTTTCTTCTCGTTGAGAGTAAGCAACGTAAATCAGTTTGTTTGTTAACATAAATAGTTGCAAATCATTATTGAATCTGCGTAAATTTATAAGCACAATTAAGGATGGAAATCTAAAAATTGAAATGAAGTTCTAAATGGAGTTCTAAAAATTGAATTAAAATGGAGTTCTAAAAATTGAATGTATAGATAAGAATTAGTAACTTTTCATTTCTACTCAACTCTATTTCTTTCAGCTTTTCTATATCATTCGCAAGGAAAGAAAATTTTAATCAGAAATTTTAAAACATGAAAGTTAAGCGTTCAGATATATGACTGTTTGCTTACTTGATATTTCTTTGCCAACGTAAAAGAAAAATAAATTTTATCGGTTTTTTTAACAATCTGCTCATAAGTGTTTTATAGAGTAAAAGCTTAGATAGCTATAAGTTTCGGCTTGTTTTTAAATAAAGGTTCTCCGATATCTTAAGAAAGGAATGAGAACTTCAACTTCGTTCATGAAATTCGAATAAGTAGATCAAAAGTGATTCAGGGCTTTTTATTTCTTTGAACTTAATGCACAATTGTCGATGCTTCAAAATCTCTTTATAACTTGTTTTCCACCAATCTCATCTTCTTGAACGTTCTTTTCAAAAAATGTCGAACTCCTGAAAAATAAAATTTGATATATAATTTATTATTAATTTTTTATTATTAATTTAAACAAAAATTGAAATAAAATTAATTGTATTAAAATATCGGCTACTGTTTCTTCCTTAGTAGATCGACAGTTCTTCCTCCCAACATTTATTTATTATATTATTTATTTATTTTTATTCGTTTATTTTTAGTTAGTTATTTTTATTTATTTATTTTCAGTTAATTTTATTTATTGATCTATTCATTTTCTAACAATAGTAACTAACATTTTCTTGTATCATAAATACGTTGTCGTGACCTTTCAATAGAAAACATTGAGTACATTGTTGAAAATTTAAAAAAAAGATCCCTGATCTAATGATGTTTTGACCAAATGATCTGATTCGAGGATTGAACTTCAAAAAAGCAAATTATTTAATGCTGCTTATAAGCACAAAAACATGTTTTCTCTGAAAAACATCCCTCTCTTTGACGGATTCTAATTTTTGACTCTTAAAATATGGTAGTTGCAATCTAGAAAATATGATTCTAATAGTTAAAGCAGGAGAGCGATCGAAAGTTTGGACCCTTTTATGTTAATTTCAATTTTTGTGCAGTTGGCTGCATTTTGAAAATTTTCGCTGTTTCTCAAAATTTAATAATCTGAAAATTTTCTCCATTGTAAAGTTAGATAAAAAAAAATTACATCAATATGAAGTATGTCATTTTAAACAGCAATATACAAGATTTGAACAAAATCGATCTAATAATTCTCGTGAAAACAAATTTCAAAAGATCGTATGTTTAGGTTGTTGTTGTTCATTTACGTCGCACTAGAGCTACACAATGGGCTATTGGCGACGGTCTGGGAAGCATCCCTGAGGATGATCCGAAGACATGCCATCACAATTTTGATCCTCTGCAGAGGGGATGGCACCCCGCTTCGGTAGCCCGATGACCTGAAGGCGAAGTCGAGCACTTTACGGTAGTTTAACGGGTAGTTTAACGGGTATTGAACGGTACAATTTAACGAGGACTAATACCGCACATCCTTGGTCCCTACGCACACTGATCCAAGTGGTCACCCACCCGCACACTGACCGCAGCCAGCGATGCTTGACTTCGGTGATCTGCTGGGAACCGTGTCTTAACGATCAGTCCACTGCGGGCCCCGTATGTTTAAGATTAGGACGTATGTAAAAGGTCGTATATTTAGGATGAGGCGACTGATTCAGAGAAAACTTCTACAGTTTGCTTTTTGGATTACCATTGAAAATTTGGATTATTGTTTATTCTAACTCCAGTGATGATTTTTCGACTGCGTCCCTCCACACCAAATCTGAATCGTCCAGCCGCTGTGCATGGTTCAAGATAGAACTCTCGTCTCGCAAAGAGTATACCGGGTTCGAATCAAAGCAATAATCACTCGAAATGATTTAGGTTCCCGACTCGAATCCGAGAACGGACGTACAATTATCCTCATTGGCAGACGGTTCATGGGGTAGAATCTCCTTTCCGCCTGGATAACTGTGGGTGGTTTTCCTCTCCATGTTAGGAAAATACGGGTTAATTCCATCGAAAAGTCCTCCACGAAGGCAAATTTCTCCCAATACTTGATTCAGGAGTTTCCTTGTCTTCTGTACTGGGTTCGAAATAACAAGGCTAAGAAGTAGAATATTAGTAGTCGTAAACCCAAAAAATTGCGTAGGCTGTTCAACAACGGTAATAAACTTTTTAAAAAAAGGTCACGTTAGGTGCTAGGGGAAAAAGCTTTCGCCTTCCAAAGAGGTGAACCGGGATATAAATAACATACAAACATGTCCAACATACTTAGTATCATCCCTCTCCTTTTCCATCCCTTCGACTGTTAAGTTCAATCAGAATGAAAAGGTCTCTAAAGGACCTAAAACATGCTTAGTATTATCCTTCTACACCCCTTCGACTATTAAATTTAATCAGATGGAAAAGTGCTCTAATGGACCTAAACGTGCTTAGAATTATCCTTCTCCACCCCTTCGGCAATTAAATTAAATCAGATGGAAATGTGCTCTAACAGACCTAAACGTGCTTAGTATTATCCTTCTCCACCCTTTCGACAATTAGATTTAATCAGATGGAAATGTGCTCTAACGGAAATAAACATGCTTAGTATTATCCTTCTCCACCCCTTCGACAATTAAATTTAATCAGATGGAAATGTGCTCTAACAGAACTAAACATGTTTAGTATTATCCTTCTCCGCCCCTTCGACAATTAAATTTAATCAGATGGAAATGTGCTCTAAAGGACCTAAAACATGCTTAGTATTATCCTTCTACACCCCTTCGACTATTAAATTTAATCAGATGGAAATGTGCTCAAATGAACCTAAACGTGCTTAGAATTATCCTTCTCCACCCTTTCGACAATTAGATTTAATCAGATGGAAATGTGCTCTACGGGAAATAAACATGCTTAGTATTATCCTTCTCCACCCCTTCGACAATTAAATTAAATCAGATGGAAATGTGCTCTAACAGAACTAATCATGCTTAGTATTATCCTTCTCCACCCCTTCGACTATTAAATTTAATCAGATGGAAATGTGCTCTAAAGGACCTAAAACATGCTTAGTATTATCCTTCTCCACCCCTTCGACAATTAAATTTAATCAGATGGAAATATGCTCTAACGGAAATAAACATGCTTAATATTATCCTTCTCCACCCTTTCGACAATTATATTTAATCAGATGGAAATGTGCTCTAACAGAACTAAACATGCTTAGTATTATCCTTCTCCACCCCTTCGACAATTAAATTTAATCAGATGGAAATGTGCTCTAACGGAAATAAACATGCTTAGTGTTATCCTTCTCCACCCTTTCGACAATTAGATTTAATCAGATGGAAATGTGCTCTAACGGAAATAAACATGCTTAGTATTATCCTTCTCCACCCCTTCGACAATTAAATTTAATCAGATGGAAATGTGCTCTAAAGGACCTAAAACATGCTTAGTATTATCCTTCTACACCCCTTCGACTATTAAATTTAATCAGATGGAAATGTGCTCTAATGGACCTAAACGTGCTTAGAATTATCCTTCTCCACCCTTTCGACAATTAGATTTAATCAGATGGAAATGTGCTCTAACGGAAATAAAGATGCTTAGTATTATCCTTCTCCACCCCTTCGACAATTAAATTAAATCAGATGGAAGTGTGCTCTAACGGATCTAAACATGCTTAGTATTATCCTTCTCCACCCCTTCGACAATTAGATTTAATCCGTTGGAAATGTGCTCTAACGGAAATAAACATGCTTAGTATTATCCTTCTCCACCCTTTCGTCAATTAAATTAAATCAGAGAGAAATGTGCTCTAACAGACCTGAACATGCTTAGTATTATCCTTCTCCACCCTTTCGACAATTAGATTTAATCAGATGGAAATGTGCTCTAACAGAACTAAACATGCTTAGTATTATCCTTCTCCACCCTTTCGACAATTAGATTTAATCAGATGGAAATGTGCTCTAACGGAAATAAACATGCTTAGTATTATCCTTCTCCACCCCTTCGACAATTAAATTAAATCAGATGGAAGTGTGCTCTACCGGATCTAAACATGCTTAGTATTATCCTTCTCCACCCCTTCGACAATTAGATTTAATCCGATGGAAATGTGCTCTAACGGAAATAAACATGCTTAGTATTATCCTTCTCCACCCTTTCGACAATTAAATTAAATCAGAGAGAAATGTGCTCTAACAGACCTAAACATGCTTAGTATTATCCTTCTCCACCCTTTCGACAATTAAATTTAATCAGATGGAAATGTGCTCTAATGGACCTAAACATGCTTAGTATTATCCTTCTCCACCCCTTCGACTATTAAATTTAATCAGATGGAAATGTGCTCTAATGGACCTAAACGTGCTTAGAATTATCCTTCTCCACCCCTTCGACAATTAGATTTAATCAGGTAGAAATGTGCTCTAAAGGACCTAAAACATGCTTAGTATTATCCTTCTCCACCCCTTCGACAATTAAATTTAATCAGATGGAAATGTGCTCTAACAGACCTAAACATGCTTAGTATTATCCTTCTCCACCCTTTCGACAATTAGATTTAATCAGATGGAAATGTGCTCTAACGGAAATAAACATGCTTAGTATTATCCTTCTCCACCCCTTCGACAATTAAATTTAATCAGATGGAAATGTGTTCTAATGGACCTAAATAATACTTAGTATTATCCTTCTCCTTTTCCACCCCTTCTGTAGTTAAGTTTAATCAGGTGGAAAAGTCCTCTAAAGGGCCTGAAGCATACTTAGTACTATCCTTCTCCTTCTTACCCCTTCGACAATTAAATTTAATCAAATGGAAATGTGCTCTAAAGGGCCTAAAACATGCTTAGTATTATCCTTTTCCACCCCTTCGACAGTTAAGTATAATTCGAAGGAAAAGGTCTCTAAAGGGCGATGATTACTGAACACCTTGATAAAAATATGTAATTCTTACCTCCATGTATTATGATCATTGCTGAAATTAGTTTTCTTTCCTTTTGGCTTAACATATCCTACAGGAGGTCTGAAAAAGGAGTAACCTGGTGGTAAATTTTCTGTTTTTGTTTTATTTCGATTTTTGCCACGTTTCCTTCGGGACCCTGTCCTGACAGCTGGATGTGAAGACCAACTCTTAGTATGGTTCTTTTGTTTGCATAAGCCTAGCACTGTAGCAGTACCAATAAGTTCAATTAGTTCGATTATAGAAAGCACTGAGACTCCTAGATAGAGCCCTAAGCAGCCACCCAAATCAGCCATTAGTTTCGGCAACTGAAAAAATTAATAAATTTTTAAAAATCTATTTCTTTGAAGAGGTATAACAAGAATTAATAAAAACAAAAAATAACATTCTGGACAAAAAATTAAATAAAAATGAATAGAGTATAGAAACAACAAAAAAGAAGATGCCGTCTACGTTTTATACCAATTTCCACACCATTTTAAGTTAATAAGCATCTTATCCTAATTAATTCTTGTATTTGGTTTAAAGGATTAATGGCTCTTGTAAAGAATGTAAATATGTAGTTTAGTCAACAAGGAAATAAATTTAAGAACAATGAAGGTTAAAATATCTTAATTAAATTGCAATTTATTTTAAGTACTAAAAACGTTTGCTGCAAACTTGCCCTCATTTTTGGTGTTGAGATAAACTGAACTTTTTTTTTCAGTGCATGTAGTCATATTTTAATTTACTTTTTCACCGTTATAGTTCTATTAATTAATTCGTTTTTGGTTTGTTTGTTTACAGACAAAACATATTTTCATGCGCATTAGAATCAATTTAATAGCTTCATTGTTAAAAACATTTAGCATTATTATAAAATTTTAAAACATTATTATATATCCTCACTAATTTTTTTAAAACAATTGGGTACTTGCACTTCAAGAAGAAGATCTCTTATACCCACACATGTGACATAGGACGTCAGCGCCAGGTAATCTTTATCAGCAAAATGGAGTGAGCTAAGTTTCTCTAGATAAGTTAGAATGTTAATCAACGATAAGTTAATTCAATACAGGTATCACGCTTCGAATTAGTTGAAATATAACTCTTTCTCGTCTTCGTCTTTTATTTAACTTAGATTTATTATTTGTTTATACATTTTATTGCAACCACCGTATATTTTTTGGGGGGTATCTGGCAACTTCGATGCATAATTAGTTTGTTTATGTTCCATACTGCTTCGTGTCTGTCTTAGTGTTAAGTCCCTGGGTAAATATATACTGAAAGAATTAAAATCTTCGTGAAATAATTTAGAATGTGTCACTTAAGATACTTGGCGGGCTTGGCTTACTCGAAATAGAATGGAAAGAGCAATTGCTAACGTAAACAAATGCTAGGATTCAACAACCAAATCGAGATACCCACACCGCGTCACATGCAGTTATCTCATTGCTGTTTTGCCAATTTTGCATAATATTTTTGCACGATAACTACAACTCCATACTTAAAAATATATCAAGTTTACGTCAACACAAAAAATGGTGGCAACTGTTACATCAAAATTTTAATGCAAGACAAAATAGACTATCTTCATTAACGTACAAAATCTTTAAAGAAAAATCCAAGCCATTATACGAAATTAAAATAAAACGAACAACAAATCGATTATAATTTCATTTAAAAATAATTAAATAAAACGATAAAAAAAAAATAAAAGAAACGAAAACCATCGTCTGGTCCGAAAATGTAATTTTGTCGCAATTCGATAAAATAAAATAAAAACTAGTGTGGTTTTTTTATTTTTTTTATTCTGATTCAGAATTAAAGTGGAAATTATATATTTCAATAGAGTGAAAACGCAAAAAAAAAAAAAAAGAGTCTTAAGCCTGAAATAATAAATAGTAGTTTTGAAAGAAAATGGGTGAGTATTATTTATATTTTAACCTCTATGATTTAATTCAAATGTTTTTTCAAACAGTTAATAATAAAAACGCAGACTACTCTGAAATAAAGCGTGCAAAAAACAAAAATATAAAAAAACAATTACCGTGTAGCTGTATCTCTCTTCTATTGACATGTATACCATTTCTTCCATGTACAAATGAACTCGCAATAAATTTTCCCTGAGAAGTAAAAAAAAAAAAAATATTTTGATTCAGAAAATATTTCGAAGGATATTCTATAATCCAATTATGAAAATGTTATTGTGTGAAGAGGTTTCATGCAGGGTATGCCGTACGGATCACCTTTAATCCGTTCAAGAACCGTGATCATATATACGTGATCACATGATTCTTCCTGCATGGCCCATCTCATATATGAGACGAGCCTTTCCAATGAGGTGAGCCGGGTTCGAATCCCAGCGATGGCTGGTCGAAACGAATTCCGCACCCGATTCTCACCGACCACAGTAATGACGTAAAATATCCTCAGTGGTAGGCGGATAATTGGTTAGTGGCTAACTGTGGAAGGATTTCGTGGTTTTTCCATGTAACGTAACTGCAGGCCAGTTCCATCAAAAATTCCTCCACGAAGGCAAATTTTTCTTAATACTTGATCCAGGAGTTACCTTGTCTTCTGGACTGGATTCAAAATTACAAGGCTACGGAGTTGAACATTAGTAGCCGTAAACCCGAAATTGGAGTCATAAAATAAAAAAATAAAATAAAACGTTGCATTTTTAATTTTACATAGTTGGCAAAAAAAAGGTTGTTGAATTAACTCTTTTTTAAACTTAATATAAATAGCATAAATATCATTATCCAAAGATAAAGATTGATTCTTAAAAGTTGATTAAAGACATGCAAAAACCTTAAGAAAAGAATATCTTTTTTTAGCTTTTACTGTAAACCTTGTTATTGCCTTCTTTTTTATTTTAGCTTTTTCAGGGGTCTCAATAGATGCATTTTGTTTGAGTTCAAAATTAAATGATCAGGCTAACCTTCATTTTTAAAGTGTACAAAAGTTTATAGAAACCTGTGAAAAAAACCTTGTTTCAGTGATGGTCGTAAAATCTAAAATGAACCTTGATAAAATCAATTTATCATCGGCTTGAGAACACTTTCTACTCAATTTAAAAAAACAAAGTTGTAAAGGCAGATTCAGTTTCGATATAGGAATATATATTCGAAAAGGTCGTTTATGCTAGATCAATGCTAACTTTAGCCTCATAGCGCGTGAACTAGCAAAGTTAAATTTAACATCGTTAAATTTTACATTATTTCAGATCTTGCATGGTTTATTTGCTGATCATTCTTGTTCGGCCTTGTAATAAAAGTTTCTGCTATATTAAGAGTTATCTTTACGGCACACCCTATACACTTAAAAAATAATTTAATAATTATTGAAACCCTTACTTGAAGAACTCGTCATCATCGAACTTCGTGGTGTTTTCGTTGCTGTCATCTAGGGCTGCCAGTATTTCAGGAAATTTCTTCCAATCCGCCCTGGATCGGTTGATCAAGTAATCTTGGTGCTGCATGTTGGGCCAATCAGCTTTCGATAATGTGAAATCATATCGAATAGAACTGCAAAAAGGAATCATTGAATTGAAAAAAAGCATATATATATATATATATATATATATATATATATATATATATATATATATATATATATATATATATATATATATATATATATATATATATATATATATATATATATATATATATATATATATATATATATATATATATATATATATATATGTAATACAAAAATTAAATACTTTTGTATTAATAAAAGCATTAAAACTTCATTCGTTTTCATAAAATATCTTTAGTAAAAGATAAGGGTAGAAATTCTATTTTGGGACTTCAAGGCTAAAAACATGCCAATGAATAATAATTAGATTTATACTTCAAAAGAGAAGTTATTTTAAGATCTTTCACTTCCATATAAGGAAAGATTAAACGATTTGCTTTGAGTAATAAATAAATTTGATGAGGCGTAAGAATACAGAAAAAGGCATATGACTGGGCCTCATTACAACTAAAAATCATCCTATAAAATGCAGGAGCAATGTTTTTGCGTGACTTTTTGGTGTATAATGTTTACCAACTAAACTCCGTCAGATCTGACTGTAACTCTGTCTCTCCCTCTCCGTCTGGAGAGGGGTGAAACTGCTATTTCACCATCGTTTAGCTAAATAAAATATCATGCCGAAACTGGACTCGTTAATCATGTTGCTCTCAATACTAATTTCCTAAAAATTATTAGAAGCCTCGCAGGATGTTTGCTTTGTGCAGGAAACCCCTTGAAAGAAAATTTTTGTGCTATACTATCTCTTGGGACTTGGCCTAACGTGACCGCTACCTCGTCGAGAAGGATTCCTCATCCCTTCGTCAAAAATCTTGGATGAGTTTTTCACCCCCTTGGTTTGAAGAGAGAGAGACTCCTGAGATTAAAAAGTTCTCGATTGTGGTGAAAAAGAGAATCGCCGAAGGTTCCCATCCTAGACACCGGAAAAAAATCGCCTAATTCCGTTCTGAAGAAATCCCATCCCTTTACTTTATAAGTGACCTACGGAAAGTTGAGTTATGCCAGTGCTACTCTGGATTAATCGTCGATGAAGTGTTTTCTCAACACATAATGGTTTACGATGGTCTACTTAAATGTTCAACATTCCCACCCTCCCTCCTACTCTGAACTCAAAGAATAATAAGTGAAACCTCACTATCAGTGAAAATTTATGAATCATTTTAACGAAAAGAAAAAAAAATTTATAATTCTTTCCTATCAACCTTAAATTGATGTTGTGGCTTTCAAGATATGTTTTGGATTAATTCGAACTTTATGCAGCTTTGCATCCTTTAAGTATTTTTTTCTAAAACATTTAGTTCTTTGATTTTTAATGATTAATAATAAGAAGAAAGTGAAGTGCGCGAATGATTTTTTTTTTTTTCCTCTTCGCCAAATATTGAAGAAAAAGTGATATATAAATTATTTTTTTTCTTCTTTCTCAAAATTTATGATACTGTTATGATTACATATTTTAGTGATCAAAAATTTTTTTTTATTCTGAATAATTGAGTAAATTTTTAATATTGGATTGCATTTCTTATATTTATATTCGTTTTAATTTTAAATTATGATATATTTTTTTTTCTCTCTTCAACGAAATTGATGAAGGTCGACGTTGGAGAGTAGGGTGTTCATATTTTATTGAAATTAGATATGAGTAATGATAAAACTTTTTATTATGAATAATTTAATAGAATATTTTTAAGAGTTGCATTTTTTGTGTTTATATTACTTTTTTTTAAAAAAAATATGATATTTTGTTTTTATAGTGCATTTAAAATGTTTTTGAAGGAAATAAATGCGGCTCAAACGTCAATTAAATTAGTAATGGCAAACAAAATTAAGTTTTTTTTTAAACTTTTGTTTCCTAATGATTTATCACGATTAAATCGAAAAAAATAAAAAATAAAAACTTAAAGAAAATTTGTAAAAATTTTGCTTTTTCGGACTTGGTCAAAACTAAATATTCCTATAAAAAAAAATGTAAGGAAATAAATGTTACCCAAACAAAAGGACAGTTAACACTTAACAAAATTTGCGAGTTTCCCTTATTACGATAGGCGAAATTTTTAACTCAGTTAAGTTTTTATACTTGATACTGATTTTCCATATGCTTTAGTAGGGTTGTAGACTTGCGAAGATTTTTGTTTGTTTGTTTATTGATTGTGTCGGGCCAGTTGTTATTCTATTTGGTAAGAGACTGATCATCTCTGCTAATTCTAAAAGTGACAACTTATCTTTGCACATAAAACAGCAGAAATCTCAAAATGTTAAGGTTAAAAATGGTGAAAAAGATGTTTCAAAAAAGTAAACATCGAAAAAAGAAAAGAATGATGTTTCAATAAAAGTAAGCATCGAAAAATAGAATGTTAAGGATGTTTCAGTAAAAGTAAACATCAAAAAATAGAAAGAAAGAATGTCCAAAAAGTTCATTATCAGGTTAATACCGACGAAAAAATATGTAAAGGGTAACAAAAACAAAAAAGAAAAGGAAAAATAGGAAAAAGAAAGAATGACCAAGATTACAAAAAATAAATAAAATGAAAAAGTAAGAAAACGAAATTTTGAAATAATACAGAATTTCATTTAGTAAATAACCCCATTAACCATACAGAATATTAAATTCTGATTAAATGACACTTGTTGTCCAGGTCGTTTTGCATAAAAATTTTGTATATTTTTGTGTGAAAAATTTTGAAAAGTTTTTTAGAATAATTATATAAAATGCTTAAATTTTTTCTTTCTGTTTAGTTCACTAAACAAATAAATTTTATTATTATGTTTTATTGTTGTTACTGTAAAATAATTTTTTTTCACATGTTGAAAAAAGGTTATTTGTAAGAAAGAGGACAGTCATACCTACTTAAACTTTAAAAATTCATAGTATTCAAAATTTTATAATTTTTTTTGGCTTACCAAAAAACTTTTTTTGGGGGGGGATGTAATACAAAAATTAAATACTTTTGTATTAATAAAAGCATTAAAACTTCATTCGTTTTCATAAAATATCTTTAGTAAAAGATAAGGGTAGAAATTCTATTTTGGGACTTCAAGGCTAAAAACATGCCAATGAATAATAATTAGATTTATACTTCAAAAGAGAAGTTATTTTAAGATCTTTCACTTCCATATAAGGAAAGATTAAACGATTTGCTTTGAGTAATAAATAAATTTGATGAGGCGTAAGAATACAGAAAAAGGCATATGACTGGGCCTCATTACAACTAAAAATCATCCTATAAAATGCAGGAGCAATGTTTTTGCGTGACTTTTTGGTGTATAATGTTTACCAACTAAACTCCGTCAGATCTGACTGTAACTCTGTCTCTCCCTCTCCGTCTGGAGAGGGGTGAAACTGCTATTTCACCATCGTTTAGCTAAATAAAATATCATGCCGAAACTGGACTCGTTAATCATGTTGCTCTCAATACTAATTTCCTAAAAATTATTATATATATATATATATATATATATATATATATATATATATATATATATATATATATATATATATATATTGTGATATATATATATATATATATATATATATATATATATATATATATATATATATATATATATATATATATTGTGATATATATATATATATATATATATATATATATATATATATATATATATATATATATATATATATATATATTGTAATATATATATATATATATATATATATATATATATATATATATATATATATATATATATATATATATATATATATATATATATATATATATATATATATATATATATATTGTAATATATATATATATATATATATAAATAAATGCAAAAAAACACGAAGAAAGTTAAGAAAAACAATAAGTTTCATTTATTGCGCATAAGCTGCAAGTAAACAGAACTCATTAGATAAGTTAAAAATGAAGATAAAACAAAGGAAAATTACAGACATATGAAAAAAAGGGAGGGGGAAGGAAAATAATAATAAAAAAATAACAAACAACTGGGGGGGGGGAGTAAAAAAAAGGATAAAAAAATTTTTAAAAATCCGGAAAATAAAAGATGTAATCTTTTAATCAGCCCACACGATTACATCCGCAAAAAAAGAGTGTTTTCTGATTTTGTATCAATATAGCCAAAGCAAAATGTATTAATACAATAGTGTGAGGAGCACTCCAAAAATTTTTTTACAAAAATTACAACAAATAAAATCGAACACAATAAGTAAAAATAACACGTAAGAACAGAAAATAAAATAAAATAAAACGAAAAAACAGAATAACACATAATCTATAAAGCGAGTAACGAATTCAAATGTACTTACATGAACGGGAAACTTTTCAAGAATGATTTAAAAAATATTTTCGTAACAAGATTGCCAGATTGCAAAATATGAAAACAAAAGCGCAAATTGAGCGTAACTAGTGGAGTTTTGTCTTAAAGTGCCGTTCTTACTGCATTGCTGAAGTGCGTTTGATTTGTTAGTTACCAAGGATGGGCCCGAAATGGATCTGCGGAAGGTAATATTATACTGGATAATTTAAAGAAGTTGACCATAAAAAATTTAAGAAAATAAATATTTATTTCAGAAAAAAATATAAAAGAGAAACATGAATTGCCTGTTTTGCACATAAGTTTAGCACGGATTTGCCCGAAATGGATTTGTATATGGAAAAATTATATAAATTAACAAAGAAAAAAATTCTTAGTAGATAATTTTATTAATGTGCTAATCCATTTCTGGCAAATCCGTGACTAAAATTATCTACTTTAAAAATTTTTCTTTCCTATCATTTCCTATCAATCCTATCATTTTTGAGGAATCCAGCTTCCGATGTAGTTCATCCAACAATAAGCCCACTATATCCAAAAGTTTTGCAAAATATTTTTTAGTATATTGCAATGGTATTGTTGGAAATAATACATAATTTGCTTCAGAAATTGATAACTAAAAAAAAACTTGCAGAATATCTCTACAACGAAGTTTCGTTACAGCAAATATCTAAGCAAATATATATATAAGCAAATATAATGCAAGATTAACATAATGTTAGGTTGTCAACTAAATTCCCGCAATTTTTTTTTTATTTTTAAATGTGGAAGCTCTGTCAGTTCTTCTGTTGTTTGACGTGAATTTTCTAGCAAAAGTAGGTTTAATCACTGTTTATCGCACTCAACTAGATGACCTGAACAAAGTGAATCTTTGAAGACTAATATTTCATTTGTAATACTTGGCATACCAATCAAGAGCGATTCTTTCAGGTATATTACTCTCTCCATACGCAGCACAAATATCACGAGCAGCTTTTGTGACGTTCTTAGAACTTTGATTAAAAACAAAAAGCTGGAGTTACCGAATATGCTCATTTATTTTTAACTAAACATCACATTTTAATGATCTGAAAATGAACAAAAATTAACTTGAACGAAAGGTTAAAAGGAAAAAAAAAGATATGATTTTGGTATAATAAGACATCATTCAAATGACGTGAAAAATTAATCCAGAAACATTTAATGGCGTATCGTAATGTTAAAATGCTCATAATATTAAAAAAAAGAAACAAAAAAAAAAGTAAAAAATGACGGAAAGTTAGTTACCAATTTAATGTAACTGTTTAAAGTGTTTGTAACACAGTAAGTTTCGAGGCAAGACAGTTTTATGGTTGTAAATGTTTAAAACTTACCTACATGATGGCTTGCATACATCATCACAAGCATTATCTTCTGTGAAACTCTTTAGGACATTTGTGCGGCAAATAGCTGTACACAAAAAGTAAAGATATCAGAATGAGTCCAGCATTTGCATCATCACGAATGAAAAAAATTTTTATATACAATCGTGAATTTTTTAACTAACATGCAGGAACACTTGAGGGCCCGATCAAAACTCCTAACAAAAAATATTGTGTTTATTAATGTTCTTTCAAAAGATAATAGCAGAGAATTTCTTAATAACCAAATAAAAAACACCATTAAACATAAAAACTAGTATCTATACACAAACTTTCCAAAATATAAAAATAAGGCTTTTGTAAATGGGGCCCTGTAATACATTTTGTCAAACGTTCCATAAAGCCCTTGTTCATCCTTGCATATACTAGTTATTTTCTTCCTCCGCTGCACTGCAGCTTTTGGCGGCCCAGCCTCGATACACATCAAGGGGGGGGGGACCTTCCCGGGAAATACCCGGTCCTAACCAACGAGCATAGATTATCGAGACAAAACAGTGCTACTTAACGGGCTAAATCCTTATTGTTTGTTAGGACGCGATGGCTGGTTGATGCGAATTCCGCACATGGATCGCACCAACCACAGTGCTGACGTAAAATATCCTCAGTGCTAGACGGATCATGGGTTAGAGTCCCTTTGCCGTCAAACCAGCATATCTTACTTACTATCAACCATTAATTCCAGCTTCCCAATTACCAGCAAGCCAGCTTGGTGAAACCAAACAGAATTTAGGACAGAGGGTGCGTTTCTTTTTTTTCAGTGGCTCCATCTATGGGGATGTCCTCTCTGGCCCAAAAGATAACCCATTGTACTACACAAGACAGTCCCCCCCCCCTAAGAACACACCTGTTACTCAGGGCTATTCTCTTTAGCCCTGCCTGTTACTAATGATGTTCAGGCACAGAGAGGGAGGAAGAACTCCGAGAAAGCTTAGGGGTTAAACAATGAGATTAGCATTGGCGTATTTTAGTACCTTCGAATCCTACTACAATTCTTCAAGACTAGAAACTCGCCAATTCTCTCATGTCTTAAAAGAAGTTGCATACTAGTATATTAGAAGTATTTTAACTGAAGGTATTTTTCATGTTATTACTGAAATTAACTTTTTATGGACTTCGTTTTAAAGGAATGTATATCAGTAATTCAGTATTTTTTTGTGTTCTGAAAGTATTAATACAAAAAAGTCACTAAAATTGAATTGAAATAAAGAAAATTTTGAAAGAAGTTAAGAATGTTTTTCTGAGGTGGTAGCATATACATTTGCGAGAGTTAAATTTTTATAAATCTGAATTTTTGAAACATTCGTTAACTACAAATAAAATAGTAACGAAAAATTAAAATAAATACCAAAAAATTGCTTATTTAAAAAAAACACATCCACAGAAAATTTTAGATTCATATAAATTTTTATAAGTTTTACTGTCCAGTTTCTATACATTTCTTGCGATCAATGGTAACTAACGTAATGCTTATTGATTTAGTTCTCGACTTAATGAATGCAAATTAAATTAGTTTTCTTGTTCACGACGCATAAATATTTTCAAATGAAAGTAGATAACCATGTAGTTACATTTTTTAGGTAACGTCAAAATTAGACAAACGTCTGGGAAATAAATTTGGTAATTATAAAAATTCATTTCCGGATAAGTATCTAAGGAGGAGAAATTTCTGCATTAATAAATGAAAAAAAAAATCTGCATACTGAACATTGAAAAGAAAGTTTTCTTAAGAAGACTATTTATGAATTTTCTTTTTAAATTATTTTCACCTGCATTTTGAAAGAAAAATAAATAAATACTGATATCATGAAATATTTTTTTTTTAAATTTACTTTCCGGAGGAATAGATTATTAGTAAAGTTAAAAAAAAAAAAGGAGACTGTTTATTTTCTTGCGGAAATTTAAAATATAATTTTTAAATTACTTATTTATTAGTAAATTAGTTCAAAGTACTTGGCGCGTATTTTTCCTAATAAATTCCTTGGTACATATTTTCCTTACTGAACATTAAAAAAAAAGTTTTCTTAAGAAGACTATGAATTTTCTTTTTAAATTATTTTCACCTGTATTTTGAAAGAAAAATAAATACTGATATCATGAAATATTTTTTTTTTATTTACTTTCCGGAGGAATGGATTATTAGTAAAGTTTAAAAAAAAGGGAGACTGTTTATTTTCTTGCGGAAAATAAGTATTTGAAAAAAAAATTATTTTTATTAAAAGATCCGAGTAAAAATCTTAAAAAATACATAGATTTACTTGCGTTTTATAGTATTGTTACAGGATTAAATTTTACCTCCAATTTTTACAACATCATCTATTTAACAGTATTTTTACAAGATGAAATTTTACCTTTGATTTTTACAACATCATCTATTTAACAGTATTTTTACAAGATTAAATTTTATCTTTGATTTTTATAACATCATCTATTTTACTTATTACTTAAACAAAATTGTGTGAGAATAATAAATAGTATTGAATTTTAAACTATTTTTGGAGAAGCTATTTGAAGTAATTTTTTTTTCATTTTAGAAGCATTCAAAATAATTTCTTTTTTTCATAAACACTACTCTTCGCTAGTCTTAAAATTTTTGTCAGAAGGTAAATATTTGAGAAGATGATTAAGATTCATAAAAGATTATCCTGATTCATCACAGCAGAATTAAATAATTAATATACAATTTTATTATTGCAAGTGAAAATGGTATGGAATGAAAAGCGAACACTTTTAAAATGTGATTAAAAGGAATTGCTTTTAAATATTTTTATGCTACATTTACTGTAATTAATAGATTGCGTCAATCTTTAATAATTTTCTTTTTTTAAATGTTACTTCAAGACTACCTATGTGTAGTTTTTCTACCCTGTCAGGAATTCTAAGAAAAAAATTGATCTCGCAATTATGGAACAACCTATTTAGAATTAAGTTGCTAATAAATTAATATTACAAAATTAGTGACAATAAGAATGCTGTTCCTCGTCCTGTTTAGTTCCTAGCATGTGGCTGCATTAAATCACACTAACTTATTAATATTGCTGTAAATAATCAATAAATAAATTTTAATAATAAACACACACTAAGAAAATGTCGTAAGAAATTTCATATTTAATTAACTTTACGTTTCATAAAATGCTGTGAGCAAAGGGGATTAAAAATATTACGAAATAACTCTACAATACTGATATTTTAATTACAATAAATAAATTTCGAAAAATAATCTCGCAGAAAAGAAAGCAGTCTGTAAAAACTCTGAATTTTATTCTTGTCTTGTAAAATCATAACATTTTGTAAATAATAAATATTAGCGAAAACAATAAATAAATTTTTAAACGAATTACAATAAGTAAATTTTTAAAAATAACCTCGCAGAAAATAAAGCAGTCTTTAAAAACTCTGGATTTTATTCTTGTTTTGTAAAATCATAACATTTTGTAAATAATAAATATTAACGAAAACAATAAATAAATTTTTAAACGAATTACAATAAATAAATTTTTAAAAATAATCTCGCGGAAGAGAAAGCAGTCTTTAAAAACTCTGAATTTTATTCTTGTTTTGTAAAATCATAACATTTTGTAAATCTATACATCTATACATAATAATAAATGCGGCTGTGTGTGTGTCTGTCTGTCTGTAATCACAATATATCGCCCCAGAAGCTTCGCCCAGGCACGAAACTCGGCACATAATTGTGTTTTGACATAATGAAGAAGTACTTTTTTTCTTTTTCAAAAATTTTGATTAGTTATTTAGTTATCAGTCATTTTGTAAGTCTATGCTTTTCGTCTGCTTTTTCGTCTTCAAAGAGCCATATTCAAAAAACTATTAAAAATGCATATACTTTTCCCCACTCTTATAAATGTATGCTAATGCGAACCTCACAATTGAAATATTAATTTTCGACAACTTAAACCAATAATATACGAAGGAATTAATAATTTAATTGTAAAGTTCGCATTAGTTTACATTTATTAAAGTGGAGAAAAGTTTAACTTCTGTATTAAAAATGTGGCAACATATTCGATACGTAAATAGAACGCTTCGCTTTGATATATTTGTCGCTGCTCATAATTGTTATAATAAGTTTTTCTTCTTCTTTCCACGCTCTATTTTTTTTTTCTTAAGCGAAGACGATAATTTTTATAGCGATATTGTAGTACTTTGTACAACTAAAAATTCTTTTCACAACACTTTAAAAATATTTACTTTATTTTCTTTATATATACAGAGAACAGTCGGCAAAGAATTCGATTAGGTTGAAAAACATTTCGCTAAAAAGGAACGAATTCCAAAAGAAAAAATAAACAACTTAAAGAATAAAAATGCTGATGCCAGCCAATTTTTTGAAAGTTAACTTAGAAATAACAAACCAAACGATGTTAAATAACAAACCAAACGATGTTAACAAAATGACGTAGAAAGCGCAACTAGATCAAAATTATACAAGCAGATCAAATTATAATACCTGAGTGCTTGACGTAACAGATATAGAAATAGAATTTGATACTATAAAAAATTATATAGAAATAGAAATTGATACCATAAAAAATTTATTCGTTTTCGTGTTCTTTTCATGTATTTAGCATTTTAGTTTTTTTTTCTTAAGCGTTGTAGCTATATAATTTCAAACATCCTCAAGAGCTATAACACATCTGCAGCAGAACTGGATATGAAGACAAAATTGCTGGACAGGAACACTTTAATTGTCCACTAATCTTCAGATTTCCGGCTATGTTTTAAAAAACTTTATTTGTGAAAACCTTTAGCTTGGCGAACAGCTGGGCGCCTTTGGCGGCTAGTAATAAATATTAACGAAAACAATAAATAAATTTTTAAACGAATTACAATAAATAAATTTTTAAAAATAACCTCGCAGAAAAGAAAGCAGTCTTTAAAAACTCTGAATTTTTCTTGTCTTGTAAAATCATAACATTTTGTAAATAATAAATATTAGCGAAAACAATAAATAAATTTTTAAACGAATTACAATAAGTAAATTTTTAAAAATAACCTCGCAGAAAATAAAGCAGTCTTTAAGAACTCTGGATTTTATTCTTGTTTTGTAAAATCATAACATTTTGTAAATAATAAATATTAACGAAAACAATAAATAAATTTTTAAAAATAATCTCGCGGAAGAGAAAGCAGTCTTTAAAAACTCTGGATTTTTATTCTTATTTTATAAAATCATAACATTTTGTAAATAATAAATATTAACGAAAACAATAAATAAATTTTTAAACGAATTACAATAAGTAAATTTTTAAAAATAATCTCGCGGAAGAGAAAGCAGTCTTTAAAATCTCTGGATTTTTATTCTTGTTTTATAAAATCATAACATTTTGTAAATAATAAATATTAACAAGACCAATAAATAAATTTTTAAGTGAATTGCAGTAAATAAATTTTTAAAAATAATCACTCAGAAAAGAAAGCAGTCTTTAAAAATTCCGAATTTTATTCTTGTTTTGTAAAATCATAACATTTTGTAAGTATTAACGAAATGGCGCCAATCAGAGATAAACGCATCATGACTATCAACCCCTATGGAAAGAAAGATTATCTTAAGTACGATGGATTAGCGTCAACTCCCCACCTGCGATTGTAAAGGGAAGGGGGGGAAACTTTGAGCGAGGAACACCTGTGACTTTGGGCCAGAAAGGATTCTCCCCCATCTATGACCAAGAATAGGACTTCAGCCACACACAAGTCACTGTCCGTTTATAAGGTGGACCCATTTATATTTCCATTTTTTCATCCACGTAATTTTGACCTGTACCAGAGAATGATCAATCTCCAATTCAGAACTCTCTGATGTATGATTTGTTATGGGAACATGGAGGACTTTGTGACACGATAAACTTGAGTTGCACCAGTCACCATTTACAACATGGGGAGTCTTTTGTCAGCGGGGATCGAGCTCACATGACCTCTTGGACACAGGTCCAACGCCCTACCAACCAGGCTATACCAGCCTATTAATTGTCTTTCACAAGTAAATACATTCCTTACTAAATTCTGAATAACATTCAATAAGTTAATTTCAGAAAATGTTACAATCTTTGTTTTAAAATCGTAATTCTCAAAATCATTCAAAGTCCTTTTTATTTTTCTTTAATTATTGCAGCTTTCAACTTATGAATGAGGGAAATTAATCAATGGATACTGATATAAAATGACAACTTCGTCTTAAGCTTCGTCAAAAAAAGATTACGAATATGTAAAAAAAAAAAGAACAGCTGCTGTCTGACTGTCAAATTTGTGTAGAAAATAACGATATCTCATAGATATCGGAAAATAATTTTTTTTATTTAAAAAAAAATATGACAGACACGCCAGGGGTTGGAAGAACATAGTTGTAAACACGTCAAGTTGTTGCTCGTCAAAGTCAATTCGGTTAATGACACTCAATGTGCGTCAACTTTCGCGTAACGCGTGACACAAAAGTTGGTAATTTGTGCAAGTTTTCTGGGCCTGCTTCCGGTAGAGTTGATTACCATAAATCGATGGGGAGCAATCGATATAAATAGTATGACTATTTTTTTCTTCAAGTTGATTAATTATTTAGGGTTTTGTTTGTGTAGCAAATGGTGTGGTTTGATTCTAAGAAAAATAGTTGTAAATTCAATATACGGGAGTATAATACATTTGTAAATGTTGGCATATGTAAAGAAATTTGGAATGTTTCATTGCCGAGAAACTATTTTTAGGAAAAAAAAACAATTCATTTTAACGATTTTAATGCATTGATTTCATTCCATTTTTCAATAGTTTAGTCTATACGAACCCCACCCAAAATAAATTTCTCACTACATTAAAAAATCGTAAGAACAAACACTCTTTTGGGTGTTCAACTTTATATTTTGCCTTGCACTCAAAAAATCTAACAATTTCATCTATGAACTTAGCGAGAGTTTTTTTTTAAATTTATTCGAAAGTTATTACAATTTTGAGTTCATTTTTGCGAATGTTTTTCGTTCACTTTTTTTCTTTAGGTTACATTTCGTTTTATTTATTATTTTATAGAAAAAAAAATGCCCTACTGAATAATTTGAAAGTAAAATATACTGAATAATTTAAAAATTAAATAAAAAGTTAATTGTAAATGTGTAACCGTAACCGTGTAACCGTGTTGTAAATGTGTAACCGTAAATGACAAATCAAGAGAATGTCGACTTTTTTCCAGTCAATGTCAACAATCACATAGCAGTGAATGTCCGTAATATTTGTTGTATAAAAATTTGTTATATTTAATTTATTCATTGATAACATTATTTTTATTCGATATTTTGATATAAGCTGATAAATTACCGGTACCGGAGTAATGGTTAAATATATACTGGGCAGTGGTACTTGACGTTATAAAAACATTGATGTAGGGCATACCAGGCAGTGATACTGAACCTTAAAAAACATCAGTGTATGGTATACCGGTCAAATGTATACCGGGCAGTAGCATTTAACTGGACCTAGTATTTCTGCCATTAATAAAGCAACTATGTGATTGTCAACATTCACCCGTGGAAATCAACCAATTTCGGTCATTCACAATAATATATATTCCGTCATAAAAAAAAAGGTTTTGTCTGTCTGTACCTTAGGACGCTTTTTCACCAAGATTATCTTCAATTATATGTTGATTTTAAAATAGAATGTAGTCCAAAAAATGAACTCAATCAGATAAATTGCTCCACAAGAATAAAAGCTAGAAAAAAATTGTGTCTTTGAATTTCAATTCTCAGAAGCTGTGTAAAAAAAAACGTTTAAGAGGACGTGGTACATCTTGAAAAAAGTTTCTGAAACAATTTTCTCTCTAATAGGAAAACAATACGTTTGAAATTTTATAAAGAGGAGAAAAAATAATTAATGTTTTAGCTTAAATAAGTTAGAGTTTTAACCTGAATTTCGAAATTCTACTCCTCCGTCTACTAAACTAAACTCAGCGGCGTGACAGCCCTTGAGGGCCAAGGCCTACTGTGCCCATCTCAGTTTTTTTGACCTTGGGCCCTGGGGTGCAGGAGCAGATGTTCCGGTCAGGTGGTCAGCCGAACGCGGAACCCTCAGTCTTCAGTTCCCAAGCAAGCTTGGTACTCATTTATCGACCCACTGAAGGGATGAAAGGCTGAGTCAAGCTTGCCGGGCCCGAGGATCAAACCAAGGACCTGTGGCACGACAGCGCTAAGCGCTACCGCTCAGCCACCGGGCGTCCTACTCCTCCGTCAGTTTACAGTATTTCTTTATGAAATTTTTACTCTATAACCGCTATATTCTGTTAAATAGTAGACAGTATCCACGAAATTAGAAATCAAAGACAATCAAATCCGTGACGTCACTAAAATTACAAAAAAAATTTAAAAATCCAAGCTTTACAATTTTCCTTAATAAAAATTACTGCTGGATTTAAAAATTCATACCATTCTTCATTATTATGTTTTTGTTATTATGTTTTTAATATTATATTTTTATTGACATAAGTCCAAAATATCTAGAATTTGAAGCTTTAAGAAAAAAATCCTTAGTGTTTTATAGGAATCTAAATAAGCGAAATGTTTAGTTTAGAGAAACCTAAAATCAAAGTTTTCAAAATCTTACACATTTTAAGGAGACATGATATATTTTGGCACCTGAAAACACTTTCAGAACCATTTTTTTAAGAGAAAAATTATTCCATATACATCTTTTTACGCACCTATAAAATTCTAGACTTGTTCGAGGGATATTTATTTATTTATGGAAATTTTTACAAACAGTCCTATACTATACTGCCGGGCAATTGAAAAGTCAACGTAAGCGACAAAAAATTCAAAATTAAGTTTTTCATATATTTGGTATCTTTTTATGGTAAGCTACATCAAAAAAAAAATTATAAAACAAGTTTTGTTTTGTCAGTTTTTTTGAAATTCTATTTTAGCGATCATTGTATTAGCAATAGAAGCTTCCAAAGTTGTCAAGCCACTTTTCTAGAAATTAATCGTAAACCGCATACGTTTTTTTTTTTTTTTTTTCAGTTGAACTACCGTATTGTCTTGATGTTAACATGAGAGAAAAACAACTCTAAAAACTAATAATAATGGCAAAGAAATTAAAAATAAGTAAGAATTGATCGTTTTACCTTCTGTCTTATTGCAAGGATTACAAAATCTCCATTTCACAATCGTTGGACCAACTTTGGGTTGCTCATCCAGGCAACCGCAATGTTCAAACAGTAAAGAATTTTGGCACAATGTGTTGCAATGCTGGAATAATTGACATTTATCAGTAAAAATTGCACAATCTCTTTTATTTTAGATGGGGGGGGGAAATTTTATATACATTCAGGCCTGACTATTTTCAAATTTAAAAATATCGGATACAGAAGACTATTGAAGAATTAAGCAAAGGTAAATGTATTGCGAAAGCTGTATAGGTTTCATACGAAAATTCTGAAATTCAGTTTTAAAAGTTGTCAACAAATAGCGCTGCAAGCCCTTTATGATCAAAGCTATTAGCATTAAAATATTAAATGAGGTTGTCATTTCAGATTAGAAGGTTAAAACAACCTACTATCTCGAACAAGGAGCGTTTCTGGTAATCGTAGTATCGCAAATTAGATTACAATCATATGGCATTTGTATTCCTTTCAAGAACTCTGTAGACCGTACAGAGCCAGAAACTAAATAGAAGTTAGAATGGAAACAAACTTTAAAACTCAGTTCCGAAATTACTACAAAAAATTTGTATAGTTTTTACAACAGACATTGTTTTATTATTCGATCATTCTCTGCTTCTAAAATTTTTAATTTTGAAGTCTGTTAGTTCCTTGCTGAACACCCTGTATATTTTATCTGGATGAAAACAAGTGAATTTGTACGAGACTTTAATACACTTACATTTCTTTGGTTCTATAAATTGTTTTACAATAGCTTCGTGTAGCCATGAGGCTTAACGAAGATTATTTTCCCTTCGGTAATCCATCAATTAAGTCATCCGGTTGCCTATGTTAATGATGCGTTTTTCCCTACCTTCAGCTAACCATTAATTGCCTGCGCCTTCTGACAGCAGATGGTGGCAATAATTTGTTTCTTCAATTCGTTTTCTTTTATAGTTAGTCAGTGTTCCAAGAGAGCGGTCGGTCCCTTGGACTAGGATAAATCCCTTAGATAAGCGTCGTGATGATGGTGATGGTTAATGTGGATTGATGGCTAATGGTCTGATATAGGCACTATTTAATATTTATATCAACCAGTTGCGAACATAGCCAATTAGCTCCGTTCGTATGACTGTCCTGTCAATAATGCGAAAGTTGAGGGCTTGTCCACCCTCTAAAATGGGACAGTGTTGCAATTATTAATATGGTTCATAACATTTGACAGTGTTCGTCATTATGATTCATCTACGCAATATTTCAGTGATGATTTTAAATAAGTACTATCAATGGTAGAAAAGCAGATTTAAGCAAGCGTTTCCCTCTACATATATGTTCATTAGCTAGCTCTAGTTTCTAGATCTGGTTTCCAAACAAATACATCTGACCACAGATCGAGGTTTGCTCTCAATACCAAATTTACAAAGATGAGAAATTGTTGGGGAAAATATGGCTCAATTCTTTTAAATGTCTCAAGAAATCATCAAACAGAAAAGCATAAAATGAAATAGTTTTTGTATAATAAAAATCTTTCTATGAACGAAAAAGTAAGAAAAGTTTAACTTGTAAAAATAGAATTGATATTGTCTCAGTTAATTTTCTAGATATCATATTCATTTCTTATTAGGATACATCTGTTTTATATCTAGATATTATATTCATTTTATATAATTAATTTCACACACACACACACACATTACCACATTACGTGTTTCAATAATTTCTTAAATGAAGTAGATCAGGGGAAAAGTCGGCGGTACATTTGATGTTATTATTGTTATTCTAAAACCGAAAAAAATTTTAGAATTACTAAATTTATATTCAGTAACTTTAATAAATTTGGTAGCATTTTACGTGGTACCAAGGAAGATTACATCGCAAAATCTTCAGAGCAGGCTCAGTTTAATAATAAACAGTCACTAGTTATTTCCTTTTCAAATAGGCAGTTTTTCTTCCAAATTTATACTAAAATATTGTACAGGCAAAATGTATAATTTAATTCAGGTTATCAGAATTACTTACTTCATAGGTATATTTCAGATGTGAAAGTTCGAAATCCAAATCTTGTTTTCTCAGCAAGCGAATGACACGTGAATCTGCGAATGTATCAGTGCAAGATCCTTCTCTACCAGGCAGTAATTTACTCACTCTCTGAAAAAATATAACTCATAATATAAATAAATTAATGCCCAGAGAGACACAAAAATTGGTTTAATATATGAAAAACACCTATGTGAATAAAGTAGCTGTACATATTTATTTACACCAAACAGGAAAAAAATCCCCATGCTTTGACTTCTGATCTAAACATAAATATTTATTGTACTATGTAATACACTATAAAAAAATATTAATGCATCTAAACACTAAAACTAGTGGCAATTATTTTACACCAAAGCGGTGGTGTGAAACATCATACGTAACTCTTGGTGTTTCATTAAACCAAGAGCCAAGGATTGTACATATAGCGATATCTTTTACACTACTAGACGTAAAGTAGCTATCATTTTTTTGTTATTTCGTAGCACTGAAATTTTTAATTAGAGTAAGATAAGATACATATAAGAGTCTGTAAAATTATTTTTACAAGACAATATAAAGAAAGAATCATTAATTTAAGATGCATTAAATAAAACAGTTCAACAGTACATTGGTACAAACATGCCTACAGCACATAGAGCAATATTAAGGTAAAGAGGCGGAATCAATGTGGATGGAAACTAAATATTGTTAAATACAATTGACAGATTTATGTAAATCTTCTTATAAGAATGTAACATTGTGCAATTGAAGCATACATGCCTTTTATAACAGTTTTCCTCTATTTCTGTAAAATGTTCAGCATCGTGTGAGACAAACTTTCACATTTTCGTCGCGCGACAGAAAACAATCTACTGTTGTTGCAAGATGGTTCTCAAAAGAGTGTCAAAATTCGAGAAAATAATTCTTGAATGAAGTAAATTCATCTGAGCTTGGTATAAGCTTTCTCGTTTGTTGGTTTTTAGATTTAACTACAAGTTATAAAGTGTGTAAGGACGCTTGGTTCGGTATTAACTTGAAATGAGGCACACTTTTTCAAGAACAAATTCGGATATGTATGACACCATAAATTTTACAGAACTGTCCTGCATCTGCGAAATAAATCTTACTAGTGAAGCACTTCTGCTACCACGTTATTATTTTTGAGGTAAAAGGAAATCTTCTATTTGAAAGGACAAATGGGTTTTAAATATTTTTTTTCCAACTGCTTTTTTGGATTTTATATTTTAGTACAGATATTTTCCGTTCCGATAAGCTTCTTGATTCTTTTTGAAACAATTAGACTGTTTTTCTTTTATATTTGAAAAGAACCAAAATATATATTTGCCTGATTAGAGTATCAGAAAATATGTATAAAAAAGGGACACCGGTGTCCTATCTGCGTCATAGGGTAGAGTTTGAGGATTTAAAACTCGTAATCACAATTAGTTATTAAGAGTTGGTTTTAGAAATAGAATTTAATAAACTTAAAAGCCTTGAAGTTTAAAAACCGTTTGGAAGAATCAGAATTGGCATATTTATGTTTATTATTATCATTTATGGGGAAACATATTTTCATAACTTAAGTTAGCCTGCATATTTGTTTCTAGCAAGCTGTAACTTTTGAACTTATAGTATGAGTTAAGCGAACTTTAACGGTATCAATTTTTTGCTAATGGTTTCGTCTGCTTCTCTTTTTTTTAATATTTTATAAGAATGCCGTTTCTATGAAAGCGCTTGCTTTAATTTATAGCAATGCTTCCCATCAATGAAATTTCCTTTTTACAATACTGTGTCCGAACTAAATGACGCCGGAAAAACGTGATTGTTTACAAACTACTTCATGAAAATTTGCGATCTACTGAATATATCCGAATCTGTGTGAGGAGAGGAGTTATCAACCATGTCAACCTTCATCTATCAAAAGATACCCCAAGATTGGATCGAGTTAGCA
The DNA here is from genome assembly GCF_982258835.1 of Parasteatoda tepidariorum. Lineage (NCBI taxonomy): Eukaryota > Metazoa > Arthropoda > Arachnida > Araneae > Theridiidae > Parasteatoda > Parasteatoda tepidariorum. The sequence continues at coordinate 19,694,501 of NC_141764.1, read as the reverse complement.
TGTCTTACATACTAGTGATTTAATGTTTATTAATTATAGTAGTAGTTACGCCACATTACTCACCCACCAGAATTTTATCAAGGACAGATTTCGATGAACGGATGCTACTACTAGTTGCCGTATTTGCGACTTATTGAGAGAGCTGTGTTAAACTCACTGGATTTTCTGCGTTGGTAGTGAGTGCTGTATTAAGTTCACCGTGTTTTAACGGCTAAGTGGTGAGAGCTGTCATAAGTTTACGGTTGTGTATGTGGTCCCTCCTGTGTTGCTAATAGCAGACGAGTGCAGTATCCTGTTGTGTATAAATGAGACAGAGAAGTTAGGACGATGGACGAGGAGGACGATGACCCAGTCACAAATAACAAGTCGTATGTTCAATGTGGACCATTCATCGAAATGAGCGTATCCTTCGATGTACGCAAGTTCTTATCACGTCGGCTGGTCACCAATGTGAAGAAAGGTAGCTATCGATCATGGCAACCTTCTTCTATCAAAACGTACCTTTGGATTTAATCGAGTTAGCATGTCTTATATACTAGTGAATTGATATTTATTAATTATAGTGGTAGTTACGCCACATCGGTATTACCCTTCTCTAGTTATTAGCGAACATATATCCAAATAAACTTTCTCTTTTACATGTATAGAGAAGATATGCATCCTAAACTAATAATTATTAAATTATAATACATCGTAAAAGTAACTTCATCAGAGGATGTGTACTATATATTGCAGAAATTTTAGTGTTACTGAATAACAAGAATGGTGCCCTTTGGTGCTTCGCTACACCTGGAACAATCCTTGGTTCTTGGTGTAATGAAGAACTTAGTAGCCTCTTTAGTAACCACTAACCGTAGTAACCTCTAACATAGTAACCTAACCGTAGTAACCTCCTTGGTGTAAAATAGTTGCCACTAATTTCGACTTTCAGGGCAGGGTTCGAGAATTTCAGGAGATGAATCTTCTTTGGCATGTATTTCTCTAGATATCTCTTATTTTAAACAATATTTTATCCATCTTTATTTGGCACAATCACAGTGCTACTTTGCGAACCAAACACAACAACCTGCCTTTCAAATTGGGGTACATTATGCACCAAAAATAATGTTCGTTATTTAAAATTCTGAAGTTGACACATCCACCCCCATGGAGGGAAAGAGTGAGGAGTTCGAATTTGATGTTATTAAAAGCATCTCTTAAAAATATTTCCCATGAGTATACAATTGATATTCCTCAAGATATTTGACTATTTTCATAGATTTTGGACCTACTACATCAAGTCCTGTATAACCTATATTTACCCTTCTAACACCGATGTGAACACTCCGTCCTGGATCTACAATGATGCCTCCCCTCTGCAGAGTAGGGTAGGTACCTTGGGGGTGCACCATCAGTCGAACACCGTACTCAGCAGATATTAAGTCCCAGTATTCGTCCCTTTCTATGTTCAGCGTCAAACGAATACCTAGGATAGAAGGGAAATGATATTTTGAAACAGCAAAACAAAAATATAACACACGAAGAACTCTCAAAATTCTGTACTAGAATAACAGAAAGTGCTCTGCAGTTATATATTCGTGACTTAAATAACGTCGTCCATTTTATAAGCATTTAGAAATTTTGACAGCGTTGAACCTAAATAGTGTTCAAGCTTGCGCAATCTCAATATGGTATTTCTTAATTTATTTCTCGATATGGTACTTTTTTTTAAACTTATTGTGTCTCATAGTACTTCTTAAAGTTGAATATACACCGAAGAGCCATTACATTATGACCACCCTGCTAATAACATGTAGGGCCACCTTTAGATCTCAAAACTGCTAGCACCCGCTGTGGCATTTATTCCACAAGGTGCTGATAGGTAGTCTGAGGTATCTGGTACCAAGCACTCACCAATTGGTCCTGCAATTCCCTCACATTGCGAGGGAGTAGCGTAGCAGCACGAATTTGGTTTTCCAAGTAGGACCACAAATGCTCTCTTGGATTAAGGTCAGGTGAATTTGGGGACCAAGACATGACTTGAAAGTCACTGGAATGTTCCTCGAACCAATCCATGACGATTCGACCCTTATGACATGGTGCATTATCCTGTTGGTAAACACCATCCCCAGCACGAAAAACTGTTGCCATGAATGGGTGAACCTGGTCTGCAACTATGTTCAAGTAGCTTACAGACGTCAGGGATTGTTCTATGAGGATTATGGGTCCCAATGTGCCCCATGAAAACATTGTTCCTGGGCGAGAAACCATGAAAACCTGGGCGAGCCCATTGTTACAGATGGAGGGAGGTCATAATGTAATGGCTCTTCGGTGTATGTTACCGTGAAGAGCACAAGGGTTCGTTTAACTTGAAAACGAATAAACAATCCTTAAAACATTTTGTTAACAGACACTTCCAGACAATAGAGCTATTTACAACAATCAAATTTTATAATTTAAGCTCAAATAATAACGTAATACAGCGGAAAGAATCACGGAGATTTGCTTGTTGAATATTAGTAGTCGTACGTAGTTGAGCATTAGTAATCCTAAATCCAAAAATTGGGTCTGCTGTTCAATGACGGTTACAAAATAAAACAAAGTGATTGTTAAATGAGCCATATAGTGGCTCAGGAGATAGAGCACTCGCCTCCCAATAAGGTGACCCGGGTTCGAATCCCATCGATGGCTGGTTGCTACGAATTCGCACTCGAGTTTATAGAAATTGTCATAAGTGACAAATTCTAGTTTCAAAGTAAATTAAATTTTTTTAGTATTAGTATTTACCATAACTATAAGGCATTTGAAACAAATGTCTCTTTTTTACCATATATGGTTCCTCCCTTTCGAACACTTGCTGGTCGGTCCTTCGTCTTATTCCGCACATTAACTGTATGACATAATCCAAAGGTTGGTGATGTTACATTCGTTACGCTTATTCCAAAAGTAGATCTGTAAAAAATATAAGCACACCAATTATAAACGCTACAAACACTTCATACAACGTGTTATCTTTAAGTGTTACTACACCGCTATTTTAAGATTCTTAAGTCACTTTTAAATATCTACCAATTCAATATGTATTACTTAAGATTAGTTAATTGTTTTGAAACTTCTATTGTACTTTTTGTTTACATGTTTGAAAGTTTTCTAAAACATGATAGTTTAAGCATATCCTTAATACGGGGAAACCAAAGTCAGCCGTAAGAATTCAATATCTTGCATGAATGAGTTGGTAATAGGGTAACAAAAGGTTTAAATAATATTAAATAAAAAATGAAGCATCGAAATTTGCAACACTTCTATGAAAAAAAAATGTTTAAAATGTCAAGCGACACAATTTTGTGGTTTGGAATCAATCGCTTAAAACTACACTTTTGCGTGTTTTTAGATATTTAAAATTTCATTGCATTAAAGTTTTAACTAATAAAAATCGAGATTTTGATAATTCTAGGAAATATTTTTTAAATGAATTGTGCAAAAACAAAGATATTTATCGATAAAAACAAGTAATACAAAAAAAAAAAATTAAAGTCAATTCCTACTTAGATTCATAAAGAAAAATTTAATTTGAACAAGATATAGAAATACATATAGGAAGAGTGTGAACTAGTAGTAGGAATTGAAAAAAAAAAGTGAAGTACTTTGTACAACTAAAAATTCTTTTCACAACACTTTAAAAATATCTAATTTATTTTATTCGTATATTCGTATTCGTATTCAGAGAAGCAGCTGGCAAAGAATTCTGCTAAACAACATTACAAGTTAAAAAAAAAAGAACAAATTCTAAAAAGAAACAAAAATAAAAAAATGCTGTTGCCAGCCATAAAAACTTTTGAAAAATAACTTAGCATAAATCAAAAGGGCAACTAGATCATACAAGCGCAGCTAGATCAAAAAGTGCAACTTGAGCGCTTGACGTAACAAAAAGCGTGTGGTATCAGACAACTATAACAGTATAATCACACGTGATAACACGTAATGTTCTTTATCGAATTTATCTGACACAGCGAATATTTAAATGTGCGCAGTAAACTTTTTTTTTTGTTGTTCAAATAGAGCTATAAGTTAAAAATTATTACTGATGTTATTTTTAAAATATGTGAAAACTGAATCGCTTATAGTGGAATGTAAAACAATGACTAACGTTTAACCAATCAGAAAAATTCCATTTCGTTTTTCGCTCTTCTCTATATAATTAATGAATTAATATTTAAAAGAACCTGTATTAACTTCAAGTGTCATCCAGTACCAGTTTTAAAAAATGTATTTGAGCTTGAGTGGGTGAATAAAAAAATTTTATTAATGATTGAAAACTTGAACAAGATGTAAGGAGAGTGTGAACTAATAATAAGAATGAGAAAACAGACAAATGTATAATACTAAAGAATAAAAATGGTTCAAAGTTTAAAAAACTTTCGAAAAATGCTTATTCTATATTCCTATTGATATATTACGAGGAAAACAGTGAATGCAGAATGTAAATTACATTTTATCTCCAATTATGGTTGGATTGTAGCTTCATATTTCACGTGTTTCTAAAGATATATATACTGCCAAATAGAGTAAATATGCATGATCAATTTATTTATTTGTAAAAATTAAATAAAAAGGAATTAAAAGCATATTTAGAACTGTTCCGCCTCGTTTGCAACTAACTAGTATGCAACTTGTTCAAAAAATGATTTCTCATTTGACCGATTTCGGTCAAATTTTGTATTTTTTCATGCAAAATAAAAATTTTTAAAATGAAGTAAAGATAGCATACCTGACAATTCACAATTTTTTCGACTATTATTAAATAAAATAATAAAAATGCAAATATTTACTAACAGTTAGTTGATGCCTGGAAATATCGTTGTATAAACGAATTTTCCGATTTTGTGCAAAAATTTTTCAATTCGCGTAAAAAAACCTTGAGGTGTTATGAAATAAGCAAAAAATAAAATTAATATTTAGAGCTCCAAACTTTGGGTTAAAACCATGAGGACTACTCTAAAATTGCAGCCAACCCCTTCCCTGCACTTCGTATGTCAGAAATCCGAATCAATTGGGGAAAAAAGTATGTTTTATTTAGAGAAAGCACATTTTTGTGTCTGATTTTGTAATTTAATTAGCATACTTAAGGTCACTTCCTTGAACCAATAAGATTGAGCTTTAGAACGAGAAGATCGGATTATTAGATCAAAAGTTATTCAGAGTTGTCCGGGTTTTTTTAAAGTAATTTCTTTATATTGCCCAATATCAACTCTCTTTTTCTACTTCAAACTCAGTCGTATTATCTCCGATCACAGGTTCTTTTACAATTTGTCTACGGAACGAACTCCCCCCCCCCTCAATCCCCTTTGACGGGTTGATTCTCACCCAGCGTCAGATCGATGAACAATGCTGGCCACATTGCCGCAATCAAGCGGTTGGCCACGAAATCATGAAGTCTTAACCTCCATGACCCTATAGCTAACCAATGGCTTTTGCCGAAATGCTATTTTTTTTTTTTTTTTGGTATTTATTAAATTTGCACTGAATTTGTAAAATGGCATTAAGGGCTAACCAAAACACCGTTTGTCAGTTGGTCGTATAGGAAAACTATTAACTTAACATATACATAGTTCTTTTATTATCCATTGGCAAAATGGGTGTTGTTTCGAGTTTGATGGCGTGCACACCTTATTTGGACGCCCTCACACTTTTCAACTGTGTTCAAGAGTGAGCATGCGTTGCTATGGCGACAGCTGCTGTTTCTCACCAGAAGTCATTCTTAATGTATTTACATAATAATTACATTATTTAAATTATTTTTATTTTCTTTTTATTATTAACTTATAATTACTGTCCTGACGTTGTTTGGTTATAAATATGAATATTGAAGAAGGAAAAGTATTTTGTGACGTCTTTAAACACGTATATAGCCCGGATTTGAAAACCAATCTGACGACAAACAGCGAGACAGTTTTTGCAACCCACGATTTGAAATATTATGGCGTTTATTAGAGTCAAACCAGAAAAAAAAGCATTTGACCAATGGGTAACCAGTGATCCTAATAAAGCGATCACAATTTTTTTATATCTATGTAAAAATAACATGATATTAAAAAAAGCAATGACTAACTCAAGTGGACCACTTAAGCAATGCAAGTGGTCAACTTACGCAAGTTTCAGTGTAATTAACTTTTTTCAGATATTTTTAATGAAGTTCAGTTAATTGATATTTTATTGAAATGTTTTATTGCATAGATGAAATGAGTTTACTTTTCTTCAAAGGTACATATTTATAAGTAAAAAGCGCAATTTTCGCCATTATTAAAAGTTTAGGCATCAAAAAGATATCGCAGCGAAATTCACACAAAAATTTTATTGCTTACTTGTAAATCATACTGTTTCTGATAAAAAGTACACTCGAGCAATTTTAAGATGTGGCTTATCATTATATTGAGCCAAGCTCTTCAATTATATGTTAACATACCCATTTCCACACTCTTTGCTGTTGTACGTACACTGGACGATCAGATCTTGTGCCTTGTGACCATATTTAGATAGATTGTCCTTAGTCACTCCCAGATTGAGCCAGGCATCACTGAGATCTATGGCACTATCTCTTAGTAGCTCTTCCTCAGAATAGAAGCACACAGTGGAGTTGACATTCAGTGGAACAGGATTAGAGGAATTCCCTTTCCTTCTTCTTCTAGTGGAAGCCAGTTCGAAGTAAGAGTTTGCATATTCCTAGTAATAGGTACAGCTAGAATTAAGTACAACAAACCATAAAAGATGCCATCAATAACACTGATAATCTGCTAGAGTATGTTCGAATGCTGTTATACTCAATGGTTTACCGCATATATTGGATTAAATGGGGTTTTATTACTTAAAAATATTTTTATATTAAAAAAATAGACTAATATGATTTTACGAAATATTATTTTTTTCAATGAGGTGGCCGTTGGAATCGACTTCCATTACAGCTGAAAGTGAGTGCTTGCAGTGAGGATGGTCGATTTGACTGGCTACGTAATCTGACCTCTAATTCATCCCATTGGTGTTCTATGGTATTTAGATCGGTGCTCAGAGAAGGCCAGTCCGGTTTCTGAACATCCATTTCGTCAAACCAGGTCTGTGCAAGCCTTGATGTATGAATGGAGTAGTTATCTTGCTGAAGAAAAATGGGCCTTCCCAGAAATATTGCCATAGAGTTGGGAGTGCAGCATTGTCTAGAATGTACATATAAACCTCTCAGAGTTCAAGTTTCCAACCACAGGAACTAACGGACCCAGGTAAAATTATGAGAAACATCCCCACACCATTATGCTTCCACCATCATAGCAACAGGGTGTCTGGATACTTTTTCCTGATAGTGTAGTAGGATAGACAAGTGTAAGACGACTCCACAAACAGTAGCTAATTGAAGTTGGAGGAGTTCTTGAACTCATGTAAAACCACAAATTATAAAAAGTTTCGAAACGTTTAGCGATGTTTTGTGAGAGAGGCCGAAAGTCTTCGTGGTTTGCAGTACCAAGGGGTTAGTGAATGGGCATGAAAACAGTCGTGTCCTTTCAAAAGTTCAGAATTGGTCACTGCAGCTGCATAAGGACCATTCTGAACCAGAAATATTTAAAACTTAATTAAACTTTTCCTTTTATAGAAAATATTTAGCTTCAAAATTTAAGTTTTAACTAAGACATTCTTTTTCAAGATTTTAGTTTTATCACATAAGGCACTATTGATCCAAGATTAAAATAAGTGTAAAAGTATAATTTTATAAGTGTTTACTTCTGTGTTTAAGAAATATATTAGTATCTAAATGCTATTTTTAATTAAGATTATCCTAATTATAAAACGTACGTAACGCTGATAATTTTGCCCATAAATTTATTGTTCAAGAAAACCTGATTGACAAACGTTGTTACCAATTTGTTAATTTATTTAAATATAGAAGTATATTGCATAAATAGCGAATATTTAGTGCATATAACAAAAAATTTCAATCGAATTCAGAATTAGCTTTGATTGATATTATTTTTTTCCTATTTTTTAGAAGTACCCGTTTTTAAGTCTCGTGCTCTAATTATATCTTGTGATTAGTGCTGATACCGGACAATTAGAAATTATAGCAAAAGGATTTGCCTTCATTAAAAAATTTCGAAAAATTGTGGTGTGACTTTCAATAGTTCTTCCTTTATTCACAGGTAAACTATTTGCATCAGCATTAGTCGAAAAAAATTTTGAACTAAAAGCAGGTATGTCGTAAGGAAAAACTCAGGCTTCGTCACATAAATTTGCTGCAAGAATTTTTTTAAATTATTTTTATTGTAGTATGTCTACCTCTACAAAAAAATACAATTCCAGTTCACTAGAATATAAAACATGTAAACATGATCCTATGATGTGAAACCTTTTAATAGATGAAGGTTGACATTGTCTATAACTTCTCTCCTCACATTGGTGAACCGGACGTAATGTTAACACACCTACTTTAACAGAAGCCCCCACTTTGATTTGAATACACCTACTTTGGATGGTTCACGTTGAAAAGTTGACGTTCTATTTGTAACTGTAACATTATCCACCTTCTCTAGCTGTTGCTACTCAGTCTCGATCACACACAACGTCGGCCTGCATACACACAACTGTTAATGGCAACACAAGAGCAACCTCGATCTAGAACTTAATACAGCTCTCATGATCATCAAAAAACGGTGATCTTAATACAGCTCTCCCGGCTTCTTATAAAACAGCAATGAATCAAATAGTGGTATCCGTTCATCGAATTTCTATCAAAGATATAATTCTGGTGGGAGAGTGCTGTAGAGTATCAAAAAATACAATTCCAAGTCAAAAGTGGGTATATAAGCTATGTTAAATCAATTCTATGATGGGGTACTTTTTCACAGATGAATGATGACATTGTCTATAACTTCTTTTCCTACATTTTTTATTTTTTAAACTTAGTCATTTTCTTGTTATAAATTTTTAAAAATCGTTTGTTTAATTTAGAATATCCCCCAGGTTGGTCTACTTTTATGCTAAACACGCTTTCCTACCAAAAATAAGTTTAATTATTTAGTAACGCCTCTAGTAACTAAAATAAGTTCAACAAAGTTTTAAATGAAAAACTGTAACCTTACCTTCTTAATGACGTTGAGGTTACATATGGTAAGTGCTGGAAATTCAACGATGTCAGCGTCTCTCTCCTCTGTAATTGTCACTTTGGGATTTTCACAGTAAGTGGAAATCAAGTAGCTGCAGTGGTAGCAGCAACCCCCAAGAGAAGTCATGAACACTATGACCCAGAACATTTTGTGAATCGGATGGCGGCTGGTCACGATTTTTCGAATGCCATGAGTCGTCGTTTGATGGGCAAATACGCTGAATAGCCCATGATAGCTTGACGCTGCACTCATTTGACGGCCGCTCATGTTTCCACCCTGAATAAAATGCCAGATTTTTTTGTGTATATCTTTGACACTTTGTGACACTTAAAATAACTTTATACCAATACTATTACAGAGGATTTCGCAATTGCAGTCTTCTGTATATGTTACTGAGAATGGCCGAAATTGGTGGCTGTTGACAATCGCTTCGGCAAATGTCCGAAATCTATACTAGGTCTAGTGAAGTGACACTGCCCGGAATACATTTGTCCGGTATGCCCTACACCAGGGGTGTCAAACTCAAAAGCTAACTTGGGCTAAATAAACAATGCTTAACTTTAGGCGGGCCGTAAAAAAAGAAAGAAAAATCAATGTTCATAGAAAACAAATATTTTTATTTTGAATTGTAATAAACATACATAAAGATAAATTATTGCTTACGTCCTGATAGTTGACATCTCTTCTCTGCTACTATATTTTTTTATTTCGGGAGAAATTTTATTGGCCGAGACTACTTTCAAAATTGACCCAACGTGAGCGTAATTAATACGGTTTCGGACAGGAGATTTATTTCCATTCATAACAGAAAATAATTGCTCTCACTGATAAGTACTTCCAAACATGGAAATAATTTCATATGCGAATTTTCGAGTATTTTCAAACCTTGCCGGTAAATATTCGTAAAATTCAGGCACACCCACTTCAATGACTTTTGCCTTCAAATTTGAGTCGCACTGAATCTCAAACACTTCCATTTGCATGTAACTGGGTACTAAGTCTATATTTATTGAGAAAATCGAAGAAAACAAACAAAATTTGTCTTCCAAAGAATTAAAATCTTTAAACCTTGATTCAAATTCTGTTCTAAGTTAACTAATTTTTTTCTGCATATTTTTGATATGATGCAGTATCATCTTAACAAGATTTGTTCTTGTTGCACATTGGGAAGTGCGTTAAATCTTCATTTTTCAGTTGCCTTTCCCAAAGAAATAGTTTACATTTGAATGCTTTAATTATGTCAAACACGTTCGTAATGATCTGATCATTGCCTTGTAACAATAAATTTTAATCGGATAAGTGTTTGGTTATATCAGCCATAAAAGATAAATCTTGCAACCATATTTGATCTTAGAACAAGCTTGTATCTTGATTTTTCAGTTTGTAAAAACTTACGTATTTCTTCTTTCAAATCCCAGAATTGCTTCAGAACCATGGAGCAAGATAACCAACGCAACTCGCTATAGTAGGATAAACCTGAATATGCAATATCTAATTGATAGCTTAGTGTGAAACGGACACCATTTCAGCCAATTAGAATTTCACATTTTCGTGCGTACGATTTAAAATGATCCATATAGTATATAGATAAAGTATATTATAATTTTATATGCTGGTTTCGTTTCTAATTCACATTTCTATTTTATTTTCACTTTGCTTCGGATATATTGACTAAGCCCCAAAAATGTTCATCTCGGGCCGCATGCGGCCCGCGGGCCACGAGTTTGACACCCCTGCCCTACACTCATGTTTTTTAAGGTTCAGTGCCACTGCCTGGTATACCCTACACTGATGTTTTTTAAGGACAAGTGCCACCATCCGGTACGCATTTAACAGGAACTCCAAAATACTGATGTTTCTTCCAATCTATTCTCAGCAGATATTAAAATATCGAATAAATATAATAATATCAACAAATGAACTAATATCAAATCGGATATAACAAATACTCCGGACATTCACCAAAGCGACAATGTAAACTTTTTCGTTTATATACCAAAACGTTATTAATGTAAAATTTATATTTAATTTCCAAATAAATAATCATTGTTAACAGTTATTGTGTTCAGAAAAACATAGCTCAATTTTTCAATATTTTTTAGGCTAACTTTATCTGAATTTTATTTCACTTTTTATTTATTTAAAAATAAAACAAAGTTAACTATCATATTCCTTGTATATTTTACTATAATAATAATTTTAAAAAAATGTCAAAAGTATTTCTTGAAAATACTTCCTTTTTCCCATTTTTGACCATGAAATTCGACGAAGTTAACTATCATATTCCTTGTACATTTTACTATAATAATAATTTTAAAAAAATTTCAAAAGTATTACTTGAAAATACTTCCTTTTTACCATTTTTGACCATGAAATTCGACGAAGTTAACTATCATATTCCTTGTACATTTTACTATAATAATAATTTTTAAAAAATGTCAAAAGTATCACTTGAAAATACTTCCTTTTTACCATTTTTGACCATGAATTTCGATTCTCGTCTCAGTGGGGTATACCGAGTAAAAGAAATTATTTTCGAATGATTTTTAACGATTTTTTTCGGAGCCTACCTCTATGCTATGCTACCAGCCTCTGTTTTTAATTTTTTTTTAAATATCAGCAAAATTACAACTCATTAAAGCAACATTTCATTTGTTTTGTTTTTTTAAACAAAACAATTTACAATTCATAAAGTTTCCATTTAAAGATAAAACAATTAAAAATGGATTAAACTGAAGGAAACAATAGTATATTATTGCCCTTCAGATGTTAAAACGTATACTAATAAATTAATAATGCATGCATGATAATTCAAATTTAAACTTTCCTTAACATTTACGTTATTTGTGATTTCAGAACCTGAAATATAAATGTCAGAGCCTACAAATTAAAATATGATTGTGGAATCTAAGAATCTCAAAAAATATGCGCGTAACACTTCGGATACGATCCTTGTTAGTTAGTATAAAAATTCAGTGCAGTCAGTTCTAGATCAAGCAATATTTTTATATAGGGAATTTAGTTATGAAATAACCAAATAAACTGACTGTAACCAATGCGAAATTGACGTTCATAAAACATTTTGTATATTTCACTTTGGTATTTATCACTCAAAATATTAGAATTTGTAATCTAATATTATAGTCCCACAGTGGTCGTAAGATACGGTTTCCAATGGATCGCCAAATCAAGCTGTCAATGACACGGTGGGTGCATTTTGATCAGCACGCGATGGGACCAAGGGTGCGTGGTATCGGTCCTTGTTAAACTGTTCTAACATAAAATACATCGACTTCGCCTGCAGGTAGCCAGGAAACCAAAGCGGGAGATCTGTCTCCTCTGTTGTGGATCATAACTGGAATGGCATACCTTGGGATTATCCTCAGGGATGTTTCCCAGAACGTTGCCAGTGACCCATTGTGCTCAGGGGTCTGTCTAGGTTTTTTTACTAGGTACCTATTTTGTGAAAATTTAGAAATAATTTGTGAAAATTTAGAAATAATTTGTGAAAATTAAAAAATCAGCACAACATGTACACAATATCATTTTAATTAGTATTTTACCAAGTACTCAGCACACTTAGCACATTGAGATAACAGTATACATAAATAAAGGAACAGATTTTTAATATTAACATACTCAAACAAGTTTTGACATTGTACTAGGTTAATACTGAGTATAGTTGTAAAATTAAATATTTATAAGTAAAAACAAAGACAAAAGTTTTTAGTAATGAAAAAAAGAAAAATATATATTCAAACATAAATTTATAGCATGCAATCAATTACCACTGCTTAACTCATAAAAAAAAAAACAATTGTACCATGTAATAATTTTATAAATATAATTAAAAGTAAAAAAAAATTAAAGTGCCTTAGTTATTTATACAGTAGAGAACCATTTATCCGGTATCAAGAAAACCGGGAAGAATTTTGCTTGGTTTTCCTGCTATTTTAAAATTAACGATTATAAAAATAAAAAGCAAAAATTTGACTCATCCTTTTAAAGTTGAGTAGAGGGAAAGGGGGGAATTCTTCTCACTTGCCCAGAGGAACTTCAATTCTTCCCCTGGCCTTGAAGATCATTAGATCGAGAGGGGTAGGGAAGGGACAAATGTTGTTTTTCAGATAAGCTGCCGTCAATCAAACTTAAAGGAGTGGCAAGCTGATTTCGTTCTCTCTTTGATTTGCGAGGGGGTGGGGGAAATACATTGCACATGCATATCAATGAATATCTGAGTTAAGGAACTTGAAACTTCTGGCTAAGAGCATTTATTTTAAATGTGAGATTTATTTTAAATCCACTTCAGTTACTTAGTTTTTATATTCATCTATTTGACATCGCTTAACAAAACAATATTTTTTTTGTTGAATAAATTCCCATTTTTTAGAAATGCGATATCATACAAGTTTTTCTTGATGTGGAATCGCATCTGCTTTCGTAAAATATAGTCTTTTTATAAAAAATAAAATAAAAGGAGAAGATTGTTTATTAATTTTAGCATATAATTATTTGTTAATAAAAGCAGACGAAAAGCAGACGTTTTTCTAATTTCAATGCGTTTCAGTTTTGTTTATTTTTTTTTCTAAGATAAATTTCGTACTCAATAAACCAATTCTTTTTATTCATAAAAAAATAAAAGTTAAATAGAATAAATTCAGAATAAAATTTGAAAAAAAAAAAAAAAAAAAAAAAACTGTGTTTAAATAGTTTGGTGTTTTGAATCGTACAATATGTATTAAACAAGCAGAAATTGTTACAACCCTTACAGGCATAATCGGCGATCACCAGCATTTTTAAATTTGGATACAATTTCTAAGCATTCTATTTCAGAAAGAGTGTCAAGTTCATTGAGAATTATTCTCAAATGCATGTCTAAAGATTGCTGCGTCATTCGTGAGCGCAAATCAGTGCAAATTAAATTCATTTGCGAAAACAGTCTCTCAACACTGGCAGTTGAGGAAGGAATAATGGAGCTAAAAGAGAGTAACTTCATACAATTAGGATAAAATGTGCACAGTCCAGAACCTTCTAATATTCTTAATAAATCTTTCGATTCAATTACTTCCGACATCTTCTTTTTTGCCAACTCCAGCTTGCCCTGGCGAATAAACACTTGTGCTTCTTTCATTTTTTCCATTTCATACGTCAGTTTTGCTGATGACATTTCTTTTTCAAATCCTGATATTTCTATCTGAGCTACTGTTTCATCTATAATAGGAGCTGAAATATTTTTTGAACCTCTAAATTCATGACACTTTTCTTTCCCATAAAAGGAAAGCAGAGTTTGCCAGGATGCATCATTATCTCCAGAAATATTTTTGTCGGAAAACAAATCAAATCCATTTAATGGGGCAGGAATAATAAAGGCATTTTCCATTTCATTTTCAAAATCTTTAATAAAAGGTTTAACAAAAGTCTCTTTATAGATTTTAATAAGTTCAATAGAATCATATGACTTTGAACTGCTTCGTGAACTTCTACTTAGAGCAGTGCAGTCTAAAGCAAATGAAAGTAGTTCCCTGCTTTTTTTGAAATGGTTTGCTTTTTCAATGTTTTTAGAGAAATCGAGTACTTCATCAACAAGTTTGCTCACTTGTGATGAGACCGAGCTGAACGCTATGGCAGGACTTTGTAACCATAAGTTCAACTTATCCACTTTCCCTAAAAAATCTGATAAAAACAATAATGTCAATAACACTTGAGGATTTAAGAGTTGCTCTCGAATACCTTTTACTTCGGGTTCTTTGTTTTTGACAAACAAGGCATCCAAAGCCTCCACCAGTTGATGATAGCGTGTTATAACTCTTTCACAAGCTTTGCCATGTGAAAGCCATCTTGTCACTGAAACCTTCAGCATTTTTAAAGTTTTTATGTTATACACTTCTCCCTGTATATCTTTAAAAACCTGCGATTTTTCCGGACTGTAATGAAACATTTTCCACAGGCTAACTAACACAGAATCAACTGATTTCAAGTTATCATATTTTTTTAGTAGGTGAACAAAGACAAGAGCTAGCCTATGGTTCCGACAATTTATATATACAGAATGAGGAGCATGCAATTTCATCCTTCTTTGCACCCCTGATGTTTCCCCGCTCATTACATTTGCACCATCCAAGGCAATAAATAAGCAATTGGATAATTTGATGCCTTTTGCAACTAAGAACGTTTCAATGGCATTTGTAATGGATTCTGCATTAGTAGAACCCAAATTAATAATTCCAAGGAATTTTTCCTTAATGCCTATCACTCCCGGTGCTTTGTATCTTGCAATCAAACCCAGCTGTTCTCGCTGGGCCTCATCCGTGGACTCATCTGCCATCAAAGCATAAGCTTCGGCGCAAGTTATTTCTGCAATAATTTTCTCTTCTAAATACAAAGAGATAGCTTGCATCAAATTGTTTACCGAAACATTCGATAAATAGGTGGCATTTTTCGCACAAGTTTTTAAATGTGAATTAATTTCTGGATCACCCATTTCATTTCCAAGAAATCTTATCATTGATTCAAAATTTTCTGAAACAGCCCAGTGTTTTTTAATCATAAAGTAAAGTACTTTAATAAATTTCACTAATAATTTTTCATTTGCACTCCTTTTTTCTTCTTCAACTTTTTTTGATCCCAATTCAATTTTCTGAAGAATAGAAGGACCTTGTATGGACTTTAACGAAGTTATTGCTTCGTTATGTTTAGTACTATTCTCGTGCATACGGATGCATCTAGTAGGATGACCCAAAAAATCCACGCCCTTGTTGCACCAAGGCCCATCCTTATAAAAAAGAGAGCATATTTTGCAAAGATACCCTTCAGCAGAAACACTGAAATACATCCAAGGAAAAGATTTTTCAAGAGCAGAAATATTTTTTGGATACATATTTTTCACTTTTGTTGCCGTAGTTTGTTTCTTTTGAAAGCTTATTTCTTCATCATTGACATCAGATAAATCTCTATCATCTATTTGAAAAGCATCTAAAATCGGCGCAACACTAGAAACAGTAGAATTTGTTTTCATTTTACAAGTTTCGGATGAAACAGATTCCTCTTCGAAACTTAAGTCGACTTGAACACTCGAAGCATTTTCCTCATTAGTATTGCTGTTTTCAAAAGCCACAGAGAAAACTGGAGAAATGGGTTCAACAACTTCGTTAGAAGTACTAGGAATAACCTTTTCAGCGTTAGTTTCATTCTCGCTAACGTCGGAATTTCGGTTTGTTTCGGCAAATTTGAAAAAATTCTTAATTGATTCAGTCCCTTTGCTATCGCTTTTTCGTAAACGTTTGATATAATAGCTCGAATTTCGACTTCCTGTAAAGTTAACAGAGGGAGGGCCTCGTCGTTTCATTTTAAACTTAGCAGAAAAAAAAAGCTCGCTATAATATGGCGATCCAAAGATCCCTTTCTAGAGCATCAGAAGGGAAAGAAATACTCCTAATTTTTCTATTCTCATTTGAGAAAAAAAAAAAAATCGGCAATGATTGGTTGGCTACAACTAGAATTACAAATTAATAAAAAGAAATAAAATAAAAAAAATTCCAAAATATCAGAAAATTAAAATATAGTTCGGTGTTCTAGAGGTGTTCTTCCTTTCATTTTTTTAAAGAACACCATATTTTATTTTGTAATAAAATATGACTGCGAGTGGGGATTTTATTACAGATTTGTACAAATGAATTCAATCATTGCGGATTTCGCTTTTATATATATATTTTATTTTTTTTTTAAATTTGGGGTGATATATGAAATTGAGCATAAATGATATTGAGCACGCGAAGTTCGAATAGCGCATTTAACCCTTTCGCGACGCAAAGCGCGAAAGCGCGCTTACCGCTGAGGCCGACAGTCTCTCTAGCGTGTGTCTCCCCAGGGCCGGAGGGTTTTTCGATGTTAAGCCTAATTCCATGAAATTACCGAAATATCAGCGCGTTGTTTAATATTGTTCTGTAGAGTATTTAAGTGACATATGCTTTATATATATTTCTATGGATACTTTATTTACTCAAGTTATTTCTTGTTCAAATGTAATATAAATATTAATAAGTTTAAATATTTTGCATAATTTCCTCTATTTCCAGCTCAGTTAAAAATTTTCGAAGCTTCGACATTCTAACGGTTAAAAAAAAAAAAAAAAAAAAAAAAATTCAAGCCTACAAGATCTAATTATCCACTAAAAACTAATCCGAAAATCGAAAGTAGCGAGAGATTAAAAAAAACTCCCTTACTTACTGTAAATAAATATCACGTGCTAATTTAAAGAACCCTCATAAAACATTCCCCCCTCCCCTCCTTCCCCTAAAAACCACGTGAATGTACTTTCATCTTGAGTAGAAGGTCAAATCTACATGTATCTGAAACCATATGGACATACAATGCCATCTTTTGGAAGAAATTTCATTTTTTAAAACGTTCCGAAACGCTGGCACAAATAAGTGACGGTCGGGGGTGAACGAGAAAACTCTCTGACACGCGGGTGTGTCGGCCGGGAAGTGAGCGCGGTTCTTGCTGTCACATATATGTGACAGTCGGCTCGAAAGGGTTAAGGAATCACTCTTTGATACGTTCGGCTTTCGCCGATATCATAGCTATTTTATGTGGTGGTTAAATCGATTTTGCTACGAATTTTTAACTTGTCAAAAAAAAAATTCCCAATATTTTTCTTTTTACAATTTTATGACACCAAAAAATCAAATCTCGCATTCGATTATTTACTTTGAATGTGACGATTTCATCGAGTTTTTTTTTTTCCAGACTTCTCGGCAGTTTTTGCTAGTGCTACTGATTTCTACGTGGGTTTTAAAATTGCGATATTTGTCTGCATCGACAAGTGAAATTCGAATCAAGCATTTAAATAATCACTTTTTGATTCACGCGATTTGCACCAATAATATCGTAAGTCCATGTGATATTTTGATTGTATTTTTGGTAATTATTGATATTGATTTTTATACGGTTTTTAAATATCCCGATATATTTCAGACAATCTAAGAAACTCGAATCGAGCCTTTGAGTATTTATTTTTTGACGCTTTTTTGAGTACTTACTTCTATAATTTTTTTTCCCTTACCAGTTTTTTTGGTTGTGATTGCTTTTGATTTCCACATAGTTTTAAAAATCCAATATTTTTAATACGGTGTTATTTATTATAACAACAGAATATTGAACCGAAACACGCATTTTTGTAACCCCTTTTAAGAGTCTGATTCGTGTGATTTCGTCGTCTATCCTTCTTTTTTAAAGTTACTGTCAAGATTTAACGATTTTTAATTATTTTTGTTTAATGTAATGATGATTTACAAAACTCGAAAGATGACATAATTAGTGCCTTTTTCCGACTACAAAATGCGAAATACTAGAATAATAACACTAGAATAAAAAACATATAACATTTACAGTTGATATAAATATATACTATATATAGAATATATATATATAGCAAGAAATGTCCAAAACAATTCTGCCACAGGGTTTAAGTTTCAAGAATAACATTTATTAAGGATTTTTTTTTAAAAATAAATAAATAAATAAATAAATGTTGCTTTTCGGCCGAATATTCGGTATTCCGCCAAATCACTATTCGTTACATCACCAGTTCTTAGAAGGCCGCTGACGGGGTGTGGGGGAAGCATTTTCCATAGATTGCAACGATTGGGGGGTTTGCATGGAAGTAACGCTTTTTCTTCCACGGCAATTGAGGACGATTCTGTTGACGTTCTTTTTCTCCCACGAGGTTTCGGGGGCCAGGCAGGAGGAAGTAAAGCGCTCTTCTTACAAACCGGGTGGGTAGCGAATTCTTCTACGTCATAATAGCTATCTGCAGGAGGGTTCCATTGCAAGTCGAAACGCGTAGTTTACCCGGAATTTATAATTTTATACAGCTGATATAAAATTTTAAAAGACGTGTTGGAAAATCTTAATTTAAAAAAAAAAAAAAAAAGAAACGTATTTTGTGAAACTACCGTTTTTCTTAAAGTTGAATTTGTGAAAGTACCGTTTGATCGAACGGTGAATTTGTGAAGGTACCGCTAAACGGTAGTAAATTTGCCCTGGACAGACCCCTGGTGCTGCACTTGTGAAATGAAAATAAAGTAGCACTAATACTCTGTTATAATTTAAACGTTGCAGCTTAGCTTTTTAAAAGGCAAATCTTACAGCTTCCGATTTATTTCTTTTATTTATTGTTACGCATACATGTGAAAACTTGTGTGTTCCTTACAAAGCCGGCTTATAAAACCTTTGTCAATTTGAAGAACAGATAGTAGGGGAGAGTGGGATCAATTGTAACAGGGTACGATTGTAACAAAGCAAAAATTTCGAGTGTCGGGTTCTAGATTTGGTTCCTATGTGGCGCACAAGGTGTATTTAATAAATCTACATGTACACCCCTGCTGGCAACCATTTTTATGTACTTTTGAAAGAGTTACATCACAAAAGATATTTTCACGCTACGGAAGTACTTTTTTTGGTATTAGAATATTATATTGTAACAAAGTAATTTTGTTTAAACAACCAAAAATTATTAACCGAATATGTAAGTGGACCCCTAATTAACATTTCAATGAAAAAAAATTTGTTTTGTTAATTAACTAGATTATTTTTAACAAATGAAGCTGAAATAGCGTCTTGGGGACGATTGTAACAATAAGAAAAGGGACGATTGTAACAGCTGAAAATAAATATGTTTACAAACCATTACTTAACTCTTTAAGAACCACCAATAGTTTCCTATATCATTTATATTATGTTGTATGTGCATTATTTTATTTGTCACCTTTCACAGCATAAATTAAAATAACCCTTAAAGTTAAATGTTTAACCCTTTAGGTCTCTGTTCATTATTATTTTTACTCCTAAAATATCACTACTGTTTTGATCAATAAAAAAATATATCACAACTATGATAATATGTATAATTAACTATGTTCTAGTTGAATTTATGAACCGTTACAATTGACCCCGTAAGTGAGGACAATTGTAACAAGTGCACGACTGTCAAAAATTTTTAATAACTAATATAATAACATTTAAAATAAGGTATTTCTTTTTTTTTCTAGTAGAGGATAGTCTACTTTACTCGTCTGTCAATTAATACTAATAATATATTGGATTTTTTGTTAGTTAAAAATAGTTAAGTAAAAAAATTTTACAATTGACCCCACTCTCCCCTACTAATTAGAGAAGAACTTCGCAAAAATACAGCCAAAGTTGAAGGGGGATTTAAACCCGATGCTTTAGGCTACAGAGTGTTTGTAGAATAAGCGAAAGCAAGCAGGCTCATTACAGCTTTCGAATAAATTTGCTAATTTAAAGTAAATTGTTCATTCAATGTATTAAATTAAAGTAATCTTCTATTGCAAACAATACTCTTCATCTGAAGAATGAGTTGGCGATAAATTCAAAATAAAAGTTGCAGTTTTCTGTAATTTATAAATTAATAATTTTTTCAAAATAGACAAAATAAATTTTGTACATGATTTTAGAGCCTAGAAAAATATACGTCAAAAATTAATTGGAATATGAAATATTGGATTATTAAAAGAAGAAAAGAAGGGGAAAAAAAGGATAAAAAAATTTTAAGAAGTTATGTTAAAAAAAAATACTAATAGCTTTAAACATGATTAAATAATAATCCGATAATTTATAAATTAATACTTATCTCAAAATAGACAAAATAAATTTTGTACATGATTTTAAAACCTAGAACTGTGTCTATAAAAGATGAATTGGCGTGAAACACTAATTGATAGTTAGTATAAAAAGAAGAAAAGAAAAAAAAGGAAATTTAAGAAATTAAGTTTAAAAAAGAACTAATAGCTTTAAACATGAAATAATAATAATCGCATAATTTATAAATTAATAATTATATCAAAATAGACTAAAAAAAATTTGTACATGATTTTAAAACCTAGAAAGGTGTCTATAAAAGATGAATTGGCGAGAAACACTAATTGATAGTTAGTATGAGAAGAAGAAAAGAAAAAAAAGGAAATAAATTTTAAGAAATTAAGTTTAAAAAAAGAACTAATAGCTTTAAACATGAACTAATAATAATCGTATAATTTATAAATTAATAATTATATCAGAATAGACTAAATAAATTTTGTACATGATTTTAAAACCTAGAAAAGTATCTATAAAAGATGAATTGGCTCGAAACACTAATTGATAGTTAGTATAAAAAGATGAAAAGGAAATAAATTTTAAGAAATTAAGTTTAAAAAAGAACTAATAGCTTTAAACATGAACTAATAATAATCGTATAATTCATAAATTAATAATTATATCAAAATAGACTAAATAAATTTTGTACATGATTTTAAAACCTAGAAAAGTATCTATGAAAGATGAATTGGCTCGAAACACTAATTGATAGTTAGTATAAAAAGAAGAAAAGAAAAAAAAGGAAATAAATTTTAAGAAATTAAGTTTAAAAAAAGAACTAATAGCTTTAAACATGAACTAATAATAATCGTATAATTTATAAATTAATAATTATATCGGAATAGACTAAATAAATTTTGTACATGATTTTAAAACCTAGAAAAGTATCTATAGAAGATGAATTGGCTCGAAACACTAATTGATAGTTAGTATAAAAAGAAGAAAAGGAAATAATTTTTAAGAAATTAAGTTTAAAAAAGAACTAATAGCTTTAAACATGAACTAATAATAATCGTATAATTTATAAATTAATAATTATATCAAAATAGACTAAATAAATTTTGTACATGATTTTAAAACCTAGAAAAGTATCTATAAAAGATGAATTGGCGAGAAACACTAATTGATAGTTAGTATGAAAAGAAGAAAAGAAAAAAAAGGAAATAAATTTTAAGAAATTAAGTTTAAAAAAAGAACTAATAGCTTTAAACATGAACTAATAATAATCGTATAATTTATAAATTAATAATTATATCAGAATAGACTAAATAAATTTTGTACATGATTTTAAAACCTAGAACTGTGTCTATAAAAGATGAATTGGCGTGAAACACTAATTGATAGTTAGTATAAAAAGAAGAAAAGAAAAAAAAGGAAATTTAAGAAATTAAGTTTAAAAAAGAACTAATAGCTTTAAACATGAAATAATAATAATCGCATAATTTATAAATTAATAATTATATCAAAATAGACTAAAAAAATTTTGTACATGATTTTAAAACCTAGAAAAGTGTCTATAAAAGATGAATTGGCGAGAAACACTAATTGATAGTTAGTATGAAAAGAAGAAAAGAAAAAAAAGGAAATAAATTTTAAGAAATTAAGTTTAAAAAAAGAACTAATAGCTTTAAACATGAACTAATAATAATCGTATAATTTATAAATTAATAATTATATCAGAATAGACTAAATAAATTTTGTACATGATTTTAAAACCTAGAAAAGTATCTATAAAAGATGAATTGGCTCGAAACACTAATTGATAGTTAGTATAAAAAGATGAAAAGGAAATAAATTTTAAGAAATTAAGTTTAAAAAAGAACTAATAGCTTTAAACATGAACTAATAATAATCGTATAATTCATAAATTAATAATTATATCAAAATAGACTAAATAAATTTTGTACATGATTTTAAAACCTAGAAAAGTATCTATGAAAGATGAATTGGCTCGAAACACTAATTGATAGTTAGTATAAAAAGAAGAAAAGAAAAAAAAGGAAATAAATTTTAAGAAATTAAGTTTAAAAAAAGAACTAATAGCTTTAAACATGAACTAATAATAATCGTATAATTTATAAATTAATAATTATATCGGAATAGACTAAATAAATTTTGTACATGATTTTAAAACCTAGAAAAGTATCTATAGAAGATGAATTGGCTCGAAACACTAATTGATAGTTAGTATAAAAAGAAGAAAAGGAAATAATTTTTAAGAAATTAAGTTTAAAAAAGAACTAATAGCTTTAAACATGAACTAATCATAATCGTATAATTTATAAATTAATAATTATATCAAAATAGACTAAATAAATTTTGTACATGATTTTAAATCCTAAAAAAGTATCTATAGAAGATGAATTGGCTCGAAACACTAATTGATAGTTAGTATAAAAAGAAGAAAAGGAAATAATTTTTAAGAAATTAAGTTTAAAAAAATAAGTAATAGCTTTAAACATGAACTAATAATAATCGTATAATTTATAAATTAATAATTATATCAGAATAGACTAAATAAATTTTGTACATGATTTTAAAACCTAGCAAAGTATCTATAGAAGATGAATTGGCTCGAAACACTAATTGATAGTTAGTATAAAAAGAAGAAAAGGAAATAAATTTTAAGAAATTAAGTTTAAAAAAGAACTAATAGCTTTAAACATGAACTAATAATAATCGTATAATTCATAAATTAATAATTATATCAAAATAGACTAAATAAATTTTGTACATGATTTTAAAACCTAGAAAAGTATCTATAAAAGATGAATAGGAATATAAAATATCGGAATATAAAAAGAAACAAAAAGGGTAAAAAATTTTAAGAAATTAAATTAAGAAAAACTAATAGCTTTAAATATGAACAAAATGGACATTTAAGAATTAAATATACTTGATATCCACTCACCCGTGCCCGAGTCTCTTAAAAACCAAACAAACAATTATGGAATGATCTACGATCCTTAGATTCAATGTAGCCTGTCCATCTAAAAGTCGACCAATTTCATCAAGATCGACTTCGCCTTCATTATTCACGAATTCTCTCAGAAAATTCGATAAAATAGTAGGCGTAACGCTACAGGCCTCCCTCGCTTGCAATGAATACATCAATCTTGACCCTCTCTAATCATTAGTTGATTTCTCGCAATGCTATAGATTTCTTATTGTTTATTCATACATTGTTTGATAGTCAAAACAACAAGAAGTTTTAATTAAAGATCGGTAAGGATTCGACATATTTTTACTTGGATTGATTTAGAGATTTGTTATGGGACAGTTATCGAGTAGTTGGGACTGTTTCCAAGAAGAAAAAAACATCCAAAAAGGAAGAGAAAATTATTCGAACTTTCACAAATATCTATTTATTGTTTAGAGAAACCGGCTGTAAAGTTTATGTACAAAGTCCTGGTCAAATTAATGTACAAAGTACATTATTTTGAAAATTAATGTAATATAATGTCAAATTTATGTACAAAGTCCTGGTCGATTATGTAAAGTCCTGGTCAAATTATTAGACGCACTGTAAAATTCTATGTAAAATCTTAATTATCAAGTGATAATATACAGCTTTATTGTTTTTACCCGACTGAAACCGGTTTGCACTTGCGTACGTTCGCGTATCAATTGGTAAAATTAGACGATATATCATATAAATTCGATGATTCGATAAATTAGACGGCATATTATATAAATATAGAATATTTATTATATCAGGTATTATATTAGTATGTTATAATAATTTCAAAAAATATTAGATGCACTGAAGTGTTTTAATAATTTAATGTTTTGCACGAATTTATATGCAATACTTTTATATTTAAACAAACATGTAATGGGTTTTAATTCAAGAGATTTTTCATATGCTTCCTATTTGTACTTATTTTTAACGTATTGCATTACAATGTTAACCAACTGATACACGAACATAAACAAGTACAAACCGGTTTCAGTTGCTTAAAAACAATTAGGCTGTATAGTATCACCTGATAATTAAGATTTTACGTGAAATCTTATAGTGCGTCTAATAATTTGACTAGCGACTGTATATATTATTTTAATTTTTACATTACTAGGCCAGAAGAAGAAAAAAAATGAAAGCGTATATTTAAGAATCATTAGAAATTTCTCTATAATTAATAGACAGATTTCGTTCCATTTAAAGTTACAATTCCTTAAAATGATGTAAGAGTTTGTATACTTCAATATTAAAACTTATTTTGACTATCATAAAAATAAAGTAATAAAATATAATACAGATATATTTTAAAAAATTATGTTTGCATGGAATTGTCTTTGAATACAAGAATTTTAGAATTACGTATAGATATTTTTACATTTTTTTTAAAAAGCAACTTAATATTTGGCGAAATTCGGTCACGTTAGCAATAAATATTTCAAACTTTCCACTGGTCTATAGGGACCCTATTTCCCAGGTAGAGGGTACCCCCCCCCCCCTCTACATTTTTTGAAAGTCAGAAATTCTAACCCGTCGTAAAAAAATAAATGTTTATTCACAGAAAGTACTGTTTTATGTCGGATTTCGTAACTTAAATATCATATGCACTAATTAATTAGCGTATTTTGAGGTCATACCCATGCTCCCGTGCAATTGAAAAATCAACGTAAGCGAGAGAAAAAAATTCGACCCTAAAATTTCAACAAAAATTTCCCAATTGCCGGATGAGCCGGATAAGCAGCATTAAAGGGGTTGAAGAAAAAACAGAATCGATTATATTTCACAAGACCTGTCTAAATGTTACTGATTTTGGTTATATAACCGAGAATTAATAAAACTATGTAAGCTTATGTTTTTATTTTTCTTCTCACCATGCTTCTTTTTATTAAAAAAATTTTCTCAAAATCACTGTGCTTAAAAAGTAATATATAGATAATTAAAAAATATAATAAGTAATAAAGATTATGTGCCGACCGGTCTGTGTAGGGGGCAGGGAACTGTCCTTACATCAGAAAGGTTCTGGGTTTGAATCCCGGGCAAGGCATGAATGTTCTTTTCTTCTCGGTACTATCTGTCATCACTGCGGGAGCGACGTTGATCCACCTAATATGGTGCCCCTGAAAGAGAGGCCAACAAAATCGCCCTGTAAATGCCTGAATTGACGGATGTTAACACAGGTAGATATTGGAAACAAAAAAAAAAAAAAAAAAAAAAAAGA
This sequence comes from Parasteatoda tepidariorum, assembly GCF_982258835.1. Lineage (NCBI taxonomy): Eukaryota > Metazoa > Arthropoda > Arachnida > Araneae > Theridiidae > Parasteatoda > Parasteatoda tepidariorum. The sequence continues at coordinate 19,668,544 of NC_141764.1, read as the reverse complement.
TTATGCACTTGCCGATGATGCTTAATACTTCTAACAACTATATTTTGTGAATAATGATGTTGTAATGAAGTTACGTTTTATCCATCAGTTATTACTCGTATATGAGGTAAATACTTCCTTGTTTATAATAAGCAATATTTCTGATTATCTTTTTCATACTTGAAATAAAAACACTTTTTGTGCATGTAAGAATTTAATAACATTCACTGTCGGCAAATTATTAATATGTACAGTGAACGAAAATAAAGGAATCACTTTCTATCTAATGATCGGATTTTCACATACAAGGACTCAATCTTAATGGTTCGAGGGGGTGTTCTCAAACATAATAATTACTGCAGACGTAATCTTAAGTTACAAAATTAAGCACAAAAACGCACTTTCTCTGAATAAATGTACCTTTTTTTCTGTGGATCTGGATTCCATACTCCCAAAGTACCGTGGATAGCTGCAATCTGGGAAATATGGTCTCAGTAGTTTGGTCGGGAGAGCGGTTAAAAAATTAGACTCTTAAATATTTTTTTAAAAACTTTTTGCGTATTTCCTCATATCTTGAGGACATTTTAAACGAACTGAAAAAAATTTTGTTCACACTTGTAAAATATCGTTTATCCAAAGATAATTCCATCATAAAAAAAAAACATTAATAATTATTTATTATTTCATTTAATGATAGTTGAAACGTGTTCATGAGAACGTGAGTTCGAATCCCGTCTGTTGATGAATCTCTGTGCTTTAAATGGTGACTGGTGCACGTTAATTCTGTCCGAGTCACAATTCAAGTTCTCATAACATATTGATACCTCTAGAGATACTGAATTGGAGATTGATCGTTCTCTGCTTTCAGACAAAGTAAAGATCTGTGGATGAATGAAGGGAGTATGATTGGATTCTCAACTGTAAAACGGATTGTGACGTGTGAGTGACTGAAGTCATAAAGCTATTGTTTAAAGTTATTTTTCTTCTTTCTTTTTTAACAAAGAACTGATGACGTTTATACTTTCTCTATTTTTGTTCTACGAAACATAAATTGATGGAAATAGTTAGTACAGACAGCTTCAATTGGAAAAATGTTGAAAGCAGAAGTACTTTATGGAATAGCCACAGATTAGCTCTAACAAGCTTTTGTCTTTCTCGAGGATCAGACATATGGAATCGAACGTAGGTGAATTGTACTTCACATGTGACAGACAGTGCATTTTAAGTTCCAACGAGCGGATTTTTCTGCCGGTGCGAGTTCTAACATCATTTATTGAGTATGGAAAGATTGCACGCTATTGTTGTTTCGAAACATTCCAAAGTTTGAGTATTGAAAATCATTACCAAAAGCTAGTTTCCAAAATTTAATATCTCATGCATAGAAAGTCAGTGCTATGTATGCTTCATCTTATAAATGTGATCAAGTGTTTCAACTATGAACCTTAGAAAAAATCATTTCAGAAGTAGACCAACAGAGAAGCATTTAGCCTCGTTCCGTAAAATGAGCACATCTCACCTCGAACCTCAATATAAGGAACTCTTAAAAATGAAATCACAATTTCATTCATCTCATTAAATATTTAAATTAAAACTTGTATATCGTTTTTTTTTATTTCAGAAATTTTTAATCGGCCCACTAAACTTTTTTCTCTAGATTTTCTGCCCTCGACCAAAGCAGTTTGCTCATCCCTACCCTAAGTCATCACGGCTCGTTTTAACATATATTTTATATTTTTTAACCGTCATTGAACAGTCGACCCAATTTTATGGGTTTGCGGCTGCTAATAATCAACTCTGTAGCCTTGAAAATTTGAACCCAACCCAGAAGACAGGGGAATTCCTGGAGAGAGTATTGAGAGAAGTTTGCCTTCGTGGAAGACGTTTTGATAGAACCAACCCGCATTTGCATTACATGTAGAGGAAAACCACCTGAACCTCCCACGGTTAACCTGACAGCAAAGGAACTCTAACACATGATACGTCTACCAGTGAGGAAATTTCTCGTCAGTACTATGGTCGGTGCAAGCCGGATGCGGATTCGTGTCGACCAACCATCGGTGGGATTCGAACCCGGTTCACCTCACTGGAGGATGAACGTTCTATATCCCCTGAGCAATTGCTGCTCCGTTTTAATACATAAGTAACTTTTATAACCACACCATTCTGACGCTTTTAAAACAATATATAGGCGAAATACTAATCGGTGAGCAGTTCGTCTGCCTGCGCCTATATGGATTCAATTCCCCGCAGTTTCCAAATTGTTTTCCACCTGCAAGTATGTGCCGCTCCATGGCTGCGGCACATTACATTGAAATAACATTTTTCAAATTCGACTTAGCAAACAGGCTTAAAAAAACATTCCACAACAGCCCGTTGTGGGCCAGAGAAGTTATGGAGGTTAAGGCTCGACAATTTCCTGATCAACAACATGATTACGGCAATGTGGTTTGTATTGCACACTGACAGCTTTTATTTTTCAGACAAGCTGGTACTCCTCGAAGTTAAGCTGAGTTGGGTTCAAACAACTGGGGACAGAAACCAAGTTCTTTATAATGACTATTTAGAGCTTTACCCACTGAACATTTGGGCTAAATAAGCTCTTCTGTTGATTTTTCATAAGAAATACTTTTTTTTAATATTAAATTAATTTATTTTAAAGATAAGGAGAAATTTGCAAAAAGTAATAGTAAAATATAATTAAATTATAATAATATCAAAAGCATTTTTTTTTCGTTACGTGTTCTAAATGGTGTCTTGGGATATTCATCCACTTTTAGATGCACGTGGAGAATTTTTTTTTAATTTTTTTCCTCACAAGCGCTGTATAAAGCAACTACTTCAATTACTCTTATCTGGCGCAGTTTTTATTATTTTTTTTTTAATTTTAAAGCAATAATTTCGTTATCAGTTTAAAATTGATTCAAACGCTTTGTTTAATTTTTTTTAAATATTTAAGCTATAGCAAAAGTGGCACTAGACCTAGTATATATTTCGGACATTTACCAAAGGTCTAGTCATACTAGGTCTGGTTAAGTTCCACTGCCCGGTATACCCTACTGATGTTTTTTTTTCACTGATGTTTTTTTAAGATCAAGTGCCACTGCCCGGTATACATTTGCCCGGTATACCCTACACTGAACCTTTTTTAAGGTCAAGTGCCACTGAACGGTATATATTTGCCCGATACTCCAAACACAGATGTTTGTTCTAATCTATCGTCAGTAAGTATTAAAATATCGAATAAATGTAATTATATCCACGAATAAATAAATATCAAATCGGATGTAATAAATATTTCGGACATTCACCAAAGCGACTACTAATTTGATTGTCAACATTCATCGGTGAAAGTCAACAACCACCGATTTCGGTCATTCACATTAACATGCACATCATTTACATAATAACCTCATCAGGACGATTATTTCATACTTTGCCTAAATAGCATCCGGCATTTCAAAAAATAAAAATAATTGGTTTTGTTGGCGATGATCTCGTAAGGCGATAAAGAATCATGCATAGTACAGGTAAGGAAGATATTAACCTCAAAGGAAAAGTGGATGAATAACCTAAGGAACCGTTCTAAATACACTCAGTTCAAATTTTAACTAAATAATGGAAAAGATGTATTGTTGGATTTGCAAATTCCAAGTATCTAATAACAATCAAAACCTATTAATTTTTAAAATAGTTTCCAAATGAGACAAATAACAATGAGAAAAATCATTGTTAGTCAACTTAACAATATAGTCCTTCCATTTTCTCAAAATCCTCTTACGACTTAGTTACGATTACCAACTACAAAAAACTCTCTGCAATCATGCCTAATATTTTCCGCTACATCTGGAGAAAAATGTAAGCATTATATTTTTCGATTTTATCTTTGGAGCTGAAGTAGTACATTAGTTATTACTAAATTGCACTATTCACTTTCAGTTTGAAGTTTCGCTATAATGAGTACTATAAAACAAAAATAAAGTTAGTTAGAAAGTAATAAAGTAAAATTCTGGATGAAAAGTTTTTATTTTATTTTTAAAAAAATCCAAAAAAAAATCTATTGTAGTTAAAACAAGACTAAAAAACAATTTAATGTAACATTTGAAATTTACCTTTGTAGGATTTTAATGTCCTTAAGAAAATCGTGAGCACTAATGGGTTAAATGCAATGTACGAATAGCGACACTTATTTATTGAAATGCGTATTGATATACTTTAAAATAAATTTTACAATGTTTGTCATAATAGAAGTAAAAAAAATATTTTTGTGGAGGTCCCATGGAGAGAAAAAAGGGAAAAAGTGCAATCAAAATTCGGTGAATCATTAATAAGGGGGGAGGGATTAAAAACTTCAGATATTGTGATATCAAGGAGAGAAGAGTATTTGTCAAACACATGTTCTTGTTTTCTTCATCAATAAAATGGTTTTCATGTTTTGAATCTTAGCTGCCTTAAAAATGGCTTGTCATAAATGTCTTAGACGGTACAGGGTACAGATTAAGTACTGCGTAAAGATCGAAATTCGGTCTTTTAATGTGCTTTTGTCCTCAATAAGATTCTGATCATTAATTTCTGATCATTAATATACATTCCCTTTTAGCTTGATTTTTGACTATGACTATGAGTATGGTTAAGGTCAAACCCAAACACTTTTTCTTGCTTAAATTATGGGTGATTAATTTGGATAAAAAGAGTCCTAAATTTGTCGGACCATCATTGTTCATCCATAAATTCATGTTAGTGCTATTGCAGGATGATCAAGCACCGTAATCAGTTTTATACACATACACAGTAATTCATACGCAGTAATCAGTAACACAGTAATCAGTTTTTATTGTCAATTAACTCAAATTTTAAAATTTCTTATTTTTTGTTAATTGTTTTAATAATTACCTTAATTGTTATTACTTAGTACTGATGAATCAATTAGAAGAAAAAATTTCCTCATATTATTCCCATTTATTAAAGGAGAAAATATGATAAAACCAAAAAACTTTTTCGAACTCAAAAATACGTTTAAATAAAAAATAAAAAAAAGAAGAAGAAGAACACGGGTTTATTTGAAGTGGAGATTTAATTGGAGATAAACGGTATTTAATTCGTCTGGAAAAAGCATGCAAGATGAGATTTGTCCGGCAAAAAGTACTAATACAAATTCGATCTTGAAAAAAAATTGTGTGTGCTTTATAAACTGCTGTTTGTAGAAAATGCAACACCATGAAAGAATCATCAGAATCAAATGAAATTTAATGCAGAAACGACTTGTACTGATACAAATAAATGATGAAATTTTCAAAACAAAAGAAACAAATTAAGCGTCCGAAATCAGTATTTGGTGCAGCCACCACGCGCTGCAATAAGTGCTGCTATACGACGTGGCATGGAGTCAAACAGATGTTGAATATCTGCTTGAGGAAGAGAATTCCATATCGCTTGTATGCGCAACCAAAGTTCGTCTTTGGAAACTGCAGGACGCGGATCACGAGTGAGACGCCGACCAACCATATCCCACACGTGCTCAATAGGCGACATATCCGGCAGGGCCCGATTAACCTCTGAAAATAGGGGAAGCATTATAGGATTTTGAGGCCCCCCTAACTTGAGCAAAAGAAACTTTTGATATTTTTCACCCATAAACAATACATTTTAAAGAGGGAAGAACCATGTGAAAACTATTAGAACCTTAGAAAAGAATACAGAGATCCTATGCAATCATGTTGGACCCTTCAAGTAGGGTCCAACATGTATAGTAGCCAACTATATATAGTAACAAAAACATGAGGGAGTAGCTAGCACATATGTTGAAAAAATTTAAATATTTCACTAAATTAAATTATAAAATTACTTGTTGTTATACGAAAGGTTCTTTGCAAGATGAGTCTCTTTTTTTATGCCAATTTTTTTACTAGCGGCAAAACAACACAAAGCATCCCATTTATTAAGCATCCCATTTTTTTTCTTTTCGAGAGTTTTTGTTGGAGTCATTTTTTTTCTTATTTCTTTTATTATTAATATTTTTTTTTGGCTACAAAAAATAAGAAATTGGGCCCTTAATTTCAGTCATTTGGGGGCCCCCCTAGAATTTAATAGGGGAAGCACTTGCCTCCTGTGCCTTTTCGGTAATCAGGCCCTGATATCCGGCGAATAAGCAGGCCAAGGAAGAAGTTGCATGCGTTGTGCTGAACAGAAGTCTCTAACAGTCCGCGCAACATGTGGGCGTGCATTATCCTGCTGAAAGATAGCTCCAGGGATGCCTTGAAGGAAAGGAACGACTTCGGGCTGTAGCACTTCACGGACGTATCTGTTGCTATTGAGATTACCCTCAATTCGTATCAAATTGGATCGTCCATGATACGAAATCGCACCCCAGACCATAACTCCGGGTGTTCGACCACTATGTCGTTCAATAATACACTCAGGAAGGCAGCGTTGACCGGCATAACGTCTAACACGAACACGGCCATCATGGGTCCACAAATTGAAGCGTGATTCATCTGAAAAGACAACTTGGTGCCAATCAGCTCGCCAGTCTCTGTGCTCAAGAGCCCACTGCCGACACAGCCGTCGATGATCCGCCGTGAGGGGAATCCTGTATAATGGCACCCTTGCACGCAATCCACGGCGCAGCAGACGACGACGAATTGACGAAGCCGACAATTGTACACCTGTAGCAGTAGACCAATGTGCTGCCAGCTGCCTGGAGGAAGCTGTGCGATCATTCACCGCCATGCGGAGCAGGTGTCGATCATCGCGCTCTGACGTCACCTTCTGTCGTCCAGTGCCTGTTTTTCGAGTTGTTCGGTGCTCGTCGGTCCACTGCTTCCAAACTCGCATCACTGTGGAACTGTTCCGCTGCATACGAGCTGCTATTGCGCGATAGGAAAATCCTCCTTCTCGAAGGCCGATTATCCTCCCTCGTTCAAACTCCGTAAGTTGCTTGAATTTCTTATTCTTCCGTCGTGGAGGCATACTCAGGTCTCACTAAACGTTTGCCACTAACAAATAATCATAGACTATTTTCAACGTCCCGCTACAGCACTTTATTTATACGCTTTCAGCATCAATTCAGAGGGCGCTGCGCGCGCCACGCACGCGCGATGGCTCTGAAACTTTATTAATTTGCATAATATCCTATAATTGACATTTGCTGCGAATTTCATTTGATTCTGATGATTCCTTCATGGTGTTGCATTTTCTACAAACAGCAGTTTATATTTATTTTTTTTTAATTTCTATCAGCGCATACGCAAACAAAAGTTTTGAGCCCTATAGATAAAAAAAGGACGGAAAATTAAAGTTAAGCTAAATTTGCGATTGTTAGAAAGATTTGTCTATCATTACTTAAAATTTTTAAGAAAAAGAGATATGTAAAAATTTTATTTTTATTTTACATCCTTACAAAAAGGTTTACTTAAAAAAAATTTTTATCACAAAAAAGAAGAAATCAAAAAAGTTATTTCTCCCCAATAAGACTGATGAAGGAAAAGAAAAACTGAAATCTTGTGAAAAAACAGTGAACAATGACAACAGCTCACACGGCAAACGTAGAATTTCATCGAGGGAAAAGATTTTTACAATCAAGAGGATAAAGAGATCCAGACCGACCTTGACGAGCTGGAAAAAGTGAAACTTGTTGTAAATGCAATCAACATCTGCAACATTTCTGAGCTCGCTCTGCAGGAAATAGAATTCAGCCAGGGAAGAGTTTATGTAAATCAAATGGCTATAGAGGATGAATTAGAAATGGAACTTGAAAGAAATGCGCCTAACATCTGCAGTGTTTCGCAGCTCGCCCCGTTACAAACTGAATTAAGTGAGGGAAGAGTTAATCAAAAGAATAAAAAGAACCAGATCAACACAGACGAAATTAAACTTGGCGAGAATGTACTTGACAACTTCGGGACGTGTTAATATGGTGGAAACAACGTGGAAAGGGTTAATATATTTTTAAATTTACCGAATACAGTTAATAAAAATACAAATTTGAATACAGTTAATAAAAATAATTAAACAGTCAACAGAAGTAAAAAGGAACTGATTAATTCTCTACTTTTCAGGGATTGATAGAAGTACCCTTCGGTACACTATAGTGGTGATCAAGAAAATGTAGTGATATATTTTTATCCACAAAACATTTATTTTATTGTATGAGTTTTGCTGTCACTTGAGCATTTATATTGTACCTTCTGGAGGAGATGAAAGTTTTCTTTCCAAATATGAAATAGTTTAGGAGAGAAACTAATGTGCCATGCAATTCTAAAAGTTCTATGAAAAAAGCTGAAATGTAAAAAAAAGAAAAAAAGAAATGTATCAAGAGGAAAAATAGTGGTCTTAGTGGCATCATCGCATCATAATATAGGAAATAGTATATACATTTATACATAATATAGGAAATAATATAGGAAAAGAAAATATTAATGAAATAATCAGAAAGAGAATGGAAGTGAAAAAAAATTTTGCAAATTACTCTATAAAGTAACAGAAAAAAGTTACGCTCTGAAAATTGCTCTGCGTAGTGTTAAAAGTTCTATAAAAGCAATAAAATTAAAAAATAGACCAAAAAAAATTTATAAAAATGAAAATTGTCGTCGTGTTATCGCTCTCGCCCCTTGTCTCCAACAAAAAAAGCGAAAAATGATGAAAAATGAAATAAAAAGATAAATAACTGGGAAAATGTTTCGCAATATGCCTATATATTGTAGAAATTTTAAAAAAAATTTTGGCCAGTAAATGTATCAAAATTCCTATGTATTGTGACTCATTTTGTCTTACTATTCTTTTATCTATGAAGAGTTGTAATATCAAAACATAACAGTTAATACTCAATAATATGAAAACTTCACTAGCTTCAAAAAAATATGAAGGTCGTATTTAAAATCAACATTTCAGGAGCGCTCGGAAATAAACTCCCAATCTCAAGACTTGAAAAAGTGAGAGGAAAACAAACAAGTTTGAATAAGATGGCTTAAATTTGTCAAAGAAAAATGAAAAATAATTGTGGGACGCAAATTTGGAAAAACCACCGTGCCAAAGAGTGTAATAGGAATGAAAAATAAATAAAGATTAAAGCAAAATCATACAGCACCAAATGTGACTGTTGCGTTTAAAAACGCATTATGAAAATATTTTCGAGTTGCAATTAATTTCTCTTCTGATTACAAAAACGCTATAATGTCCTCGTCCTCACACGAAAAAAGAAGCATAACAGCAATCAACCTGTTAATCGCAACTTAGAACATCGAAAAAATATAACAATTACAAATATAACAATAACAAAAATATAACTATTTACATTTTTGCTACCAGAAAGGTTTTTGAAATTTCGTTCGACCCCAGAAATCTTACAATTAGGTAACAGCAAACATGTTTTAAATGTGGCTTTTGAGTGGATGAATGGTTCAAACAGGGAACTTGTATTATGCTAGTCATTTAGTGCAGATCATATTTAAAGGCACAAAATAAAGTCACAAAAATGTACTTTCTTTAAAAAAAAATTAAAAATTTTCCGACAGATTTGAATTTTTGATTATTATTAAAACTGAGAGGTAGCCGCGAATGTTCTACTAGAACCATGGTTCTAATACTTTGGACAGGAGAGAGATCAAAATTTTGGGTTCCCACATTATTGTAAAAAAAAAATTAATTTCACTTCTTTTTTTTTTTTTTGCTATGGCTAGGAAAGTTTTTAAAGCAAGAGCAGAACTTTTGCACAAAATTATAAAATCTGTTCATCTAAAGAAAATACCAAAGATAAGACGATTTTTGATAAATATTAAGTTGTTAAATAATGGTTGGTTGAACCAGTTTTTCAATAAAAAAATTTCCACCATTTTAAAGTCTACAGTTTTATGTGACAATTTTGATAAAGAGCTCAACTAGTTCTAGTGAAATGAAAATGAAAAAATAAGTTTTTTTAAATTATATGTATCGTTTCACTTCTTTTTACTTCTGTTGAGCATATATTTTTAGTTTACACGCATTTCATTGGTATTTTATTTCGTTTGGTTAACACTAAATAAGTTAACTTTAAATCAAAGAAAAATGCATGACACCCATGCATGATATTCTGAAAGATCATGAATGGGTGGAAAATTACCACTCATTCTCGTTCACTCTCTAACAGAATCACGTGGGTCTATAGTTTGTCTATAGTCAGAACTCCCCTAACCATTCGTCCGGACAAGTGACGGCAACTATAGTAGCGAAGTATAACTATTTCGAGTAGAGGCGTGGGGTCACAGGTTTTGGCTCGGATTGGCGAGAGTAAAGTAATATTTTTCTAAGTTCTATTGTGCTAGCCCTAGAGTGAAGAGAAGCAATCCTCTCTAAAATGAACTGTTTTTGTTTCCATAGCAGAAGATGGCCTCAAACTTTGTGGCGGGGGGAGTTCTTACCGTATACAAATTATACCGCTCGTATACGCTTTGATGTTTGCTTCTTATATCAAATAAAATTCATTTACTTTAATCATATACATATTACACTGCTGCATTCACTTACAACACACACATAAAACCTCTCCCGACGCAAGTTTGGCGTTTTTCAAATGCTACACTGCACCCATTCTGCACTGAATCGTTTTTTTCGGTGTGTGAGGGAGGGAAGGAATGAAATAATTTAACTCAATTAATCTGGGGGGAAATAATCGATGTACAATTACAAATTTTACGACAAAAATTTCAAAAACTGAAAGTTAATTTTAATTCTTTTTGTGGTAAAACATTTAACGTAACTAAGCATAAAAGTTAAACTTTTTTTTTACTTAACTCAAAATTATTGAGCAACATATTTTTCACTAATCTTTTTCCTTACTAGTTCTTTTAGCATTTTTGTAGTGAAACTGGAGAAAAAATTATGAAAATACCGTTTTTATGCATATCAAAAAGTTAAATCACAAATTTAAACGTATTTAAATATAAGGTTAGACAAACGAAAAATTAAAAAAAAAATGTCACTGTTTGACGCTTCATTCTAAATACGCACTAAAGAGTTTGTTAAATACCCTATAAAATGGTATTAAAATATTATATTGTTATCAATAAATTTTAAAACCACCTTTATATTAAAACGAGATTAATATCTGTAGTTAAAATTGGATCAATCATCGATCGAATATTTTAGAAGCAGATCAATAAATATACTTAGGAATTGTATTTCATTTTTTTTTAAAAAATATGTCATCTTTCTGAAAATTAAAAACAGAAAATAATAATAATGAATATTAAATCAAGAATAACTATATCCTATTCCGCCCTTATTTAGGGCAACATTTACCCGTATGCCCTAAATAAGGGCGGGTCGGGGTAAATTCTTCCATATCCTATTTTGAAATCTGGTAAAAAGTTCCATATGTTTAGAAGAAGTCATATATCCATTAATTTCTATACTCACATGACAATAAAAAGACATGCAATGACAATAAGAGCAGAATAGATTAAAATTTGGGTCGGATCGTAACCATATTTTCAGGGAAAGACAAAAATATCCGATGTTGAGAGTGAAAACAGTTAATGGTGAAATGGATAGACCAGTACGTAAGATTAATCCATTGGAAATATCTCATCAGGACCCATTGCTCAAGAAAGGTCCTTCAGTGAAAATAAGAAAAATAAACCAGACATTCCGAATTTCAAAAAGCCAATAGCTGCTGTCTGTATGCGGGTGGGTGACCACTTGGATCAGTCTGCGTAGAGACCGAGGGTGTGCGGTATTGATCCTCGTTAAACTGTTCTACCTTAAAGTGCTCGACTTCGTCGTTGGGCTACCGAAGCGGGGAGCCCCTCTGCAGAGGATCAAAATTGTGATAGCATGTCCTCAGCGATGTTTCCCGGACCGTCGTCAATAGCCCTAGTGCGACGTAAATGAACAACAACAACAACTTTTTCTTAATTATATTCTTGTTAATATTTTTCATTTTTAATTAATAAAAATATTTTTTAAAATTTCCATGGTACTTTCTTTTAGAGCTATGTTTGTAGTTTTCAGTTCCACATAGTCAAAATTAAGACAAAAACGAGCATACTTCCTTCTTCTGTAACTCTCCACACGCTAATGATGAAAGTATGCGAAGTATTGTCATTGGAATAGGTAGAGTTCTGCTCTACGCTACCTGTAACCCGGCAATTGGCGATCGGAATGGGCTGCAGGTGGCGTAGAACAGAATCTCTACCTATGGCAACACTTCACATGATTTCCCCATTAGCGCGTGGAGAGTCATAAAGGATGGAAGTACGTTAGTTTCTCTCTTGATTTTCATATAGATTAAAATCTTTTAAGTTGGAAAACGATATGGAACTGAAAACTGCATTAAACGTAGTTCTAAAGAAAAGTTTCACGGAAATTTTAAGAAATATTTTAATTAAATAAAAAGAGGAGGATAGGGAAGGGAGAAAGGCTGCAGGCATGAAGCCGGTCTCCAATCGCCAATGTTAAAGTGCTAGATTTTAGTTATTTACTATTTGAGTATATGCAAGTTGTAAGCTAGATTTTCATTTATTTATTTTTCAAGTATATGTAAGCTGTAAGTTAAACGTTGTATCATTGGTTGCTATGGTGATATTATCGAACAAATTAGTTTTTAAAATAAAGCTTTATATTTCTTGTTTTTTGTAAAAATAGAGTCTGAATAATTTTATTTTGGTCAAGCAGTAGAATATTTAGAGTCTCTTAACAGATATTTGTATAAAAAATTTCATATGTCATTCATATTTTTGCAATTCATGTTGTAAAGCACTCATACTGCCAGTTTCTTTATATTTACATAATCTTGTTCATAAAAGCATATTCATGCAGTGAATGTAGTAAAATATTCTCATTGAATGCTACTGTAAAAATTTAAAAAAATTTTCGTCATGTTTTGTGTGAAAATAATTCTTGCATAAAACATTAATAATACAGTGTATATGACAAATTGTTAAGGGTTATAAATCTGATTCGTTATCTTTGTTCAAAATATAAATAGCAGCTTATTTATTCAGTATGTGTGATAAGACATTCTCTCAGATAGGTCACATAAAGGAACATTCGCTTATTCATACTGACTCGAGACCTTATTCATGCAATGTGTGTGATAAAACATTCACAGAGAAAGGAAGTTTAAATCGACACTATTCTATCCATACAAGAACGAAACTTTTTTCATGTAACGTGTGTGATAAATCTTTCCCCCATAAAAGATATTTAAAGCAACATTCTCTCACGCATTCTGCTGAAAGACCTTTTATATGCAGTGTTTGTAATAAGACATTCGCACAGATTAGTCATTTTAAGAATCACTTGTCTATTCACTCGGGAGACAAACCTTATTCATGCAGTGTGTGTGATAAATCTTTCACATATAAAGCAAGTTTAAATCAGCACTTACGAGTTCATACTGGAGAAAAACCTTACTCGTGCAGTGTGTGCGATAAATCATTCAGACAGAAAAGTCACTTAAATGAACATTCACTTATTCATACCGGGGAGAAACCTTATGTATGCAGTGAGTGTGATAAATCATTTATTCGAAGACGTCACTTAATTGAACACTTTCTTGTTCATACTGGCGAGAAATCTTATTTGTGCAAGGTGTGTGGTAAAGCATTTGCACGGAAAAGTACCTTAATTGGACACTCTCTTATTCATACTGGAGAGAAACCTTATTCGTGCAATGTGTGTGATAAAAAATTCACTCGGAAAGGTACCTTAATTGATCACTCTCTTATTCACACTAGAGAGCAATCTTTTTCATGCAATGTGTGTGATAAATCTTTCACAATTAAAACTGAACTAAATCAACACTGTCTTATTCATGCAGAAGAAAAACCTTTAAGTATTTGTGGTAAAACAGTATCATAGGAAGATACAATTATGTTCACATTCAAGAGAAATTTACGTAGTCTGTACGATAAACATGATGTCACACAAAAGGGTCTCTTAATTGTGTAATCTCTTGTTCATGCTAGAGAGAGACCTAATTCCTTGCAGTGTGTGGGGTAAAAACATTATGGAAAAGTATCTTTGTTAAACACTCTTTTGTTTCATAGTGGTGAGAAACTATATTCCTGCTGTGTATTATAAAACATTCTCAACAAAGGTGTTTTAACTTAACTAATCTGGGGAAAATAATCGATGTATACTTACAAATTTTACGACAAAAATTTCTAAAACTTAAAGCTAATTTTAATTCTTGCGGCAATGACACTTTTTTGTCTCACCCTCTGCAAGGTTGAAATTTTACTGGGGAAAAACCAGTTTTTACCAGGACATAGTGAAAACTAGGTTTTTATTGGTCAAAATCATGGGGAAAGTGAAAAACCTAATAAATATTATTAACCCATGTTTACTTATTAACAGAAATAATAGTTTATTATTTATGACTGATTGGATTATATATTATTTCTATATTATAGCAAATGTTAATAATTTTAATGTAATATGCACTACCCTACAATAATGGAAGAGACACTTCGAGTTTGACATTTTTTTAAATTTCTCAAAAAATACTTAAAGGATTAAAGTTTCGAGATGTTTAGTTCATGCATTTTTTCATGCTCATCAATATGATTTGAAGCTTTCAAAGGTTTAGATGATTGACAATAAATTAAGAAAAACAAAGTTTTTTTTAACTCCCTATACCAGAAGGGGGATATTTGTGAATTGTGATGCCAACTAAATTCCCCAAGGCGCGACTCAACCCAGGCAATCCAGAGGCACAACAAAAGACAAAATTGTCAGCAGGGATAGGGGGGAGCTTCACTAAAAAAACTGTACACGAGTTGCGTGTCACGAGATTCTATGTTAGATTCTAACGAAGTTGCCCTTGCCTCATATGTCACATAACTCTCAACATGACAAGTTTGATTTACAAGGGCATCAACTTTTTCATTATTTATTTTTTTTATATTTTCCTTTTAAATGCACTCCTGTGTGTCCACGTTTTAAATTACCCAACAAAAATATCAACATTGCATTTACAAATAATATTCATTTGCATTTTTAAATTTAAATTAATTAAAAATAAAATTAAACATAATTTAAATTACTTAAAAATTAAATTAAATTTTTAAATGACTTAGAAATAAAATTAAACATAAACTATAAATATCTTAATGATGTTCAATTTAATTTTTCAATTTCTTAAAAACAAAAAAAAAATTATTTACTAAGAATTTTATGTTTTAGTTTTCAATTTCTATGTAATTTAAAAATTGGATTCGGCCCAAATGTTAAACTAAATAGAAATAATTTACTTGAAGAAGAAAAAAAAACAAACAGGGTTTGTCGAAATTACTCACTTAACACTTTACGATAAGACAAAATTCACAAACATAATATGTTACTAATTAACTGGTCTTTAGTGGTAAACTAATAAATTTAGAAATTTACGTACAAAAGGTATCTAATATAGATAAATCTATGTATATGTATGTATGTTTATGTATCTATGTATGTTTATTTATATATAGATCTATTTTTTTTTTATATCTTTTTCCATGTTTTCTCTATATTTTTAAATAGAAACCTTATTGAGCCAATATTCATGAATATTGCTCAAATGAAGGCCCAAATTATTTTACAGCTGGGGTATATAGTTAAAAGTTAAAAATATAGAGAAAACATGGAAAAGATATTAAAAATTATGAGAAGATAAAAAGTTATTTTTTAAAAAAAATTTAAATTAAAAAGCCGGAAAGCAAAATAATGAAACGTTATAATCTCGTCATCAACTCTCATGCAATTATATCCAGAAAACAGAGTGCTTTCTGATATTGTATTAATATAGCCAAAGCAAAATATATCTATACAATAGTATAAGGAGCACCCAAAAATATTGGAATGAAATAGAACATATATCAAGTAAATGCAAAATAAAATATATTAAGCAACAAAAAAAAAACTACAAGTAGAATAAAGGAAATGAGTTACGGCGACCCAGGCCTCTAGGCCCATACGCCAAGAATAAAATACAAAATGTAATATATAAGGCGAGTAGAGAATTCAAATGAACTTACATATCAGCATTTTTCAAAAAATAATTTTAAATATTTTGTAACAAGTTTAACAGATTATTAAAAATATGGTTATAGAATACAGGATAGAGGGGTCATTTTATGGCATGTTCTTACTGAAGAGTGTTTAATTTGTTAGTTACAATGGATTAACCCAATACTGGATGTGTGCAAGGTATTAATATTATACTGGATAATTAAAAGTTTACAATTAGTATGGTTGCTGACTTAAAATATCCTCAGTGGTAGATGGATCATGGTCATTTTCTGTCAGGCTAACTGTGAAAGTTTTCATGGTTTCCCTCTTCATGTAATGCAAATACGTGTGAGTTCCATCAAAAAGTCCTCCACGAAGGCAAAAATTCTCCCAATACTTGATCCAGGAGTTCCTTTGTCTTCTAGATTGGGTTCATAATTACAAAGTTGCGAAGTTGAACATTAGTTGTCATAAGCTCAAAATTGGGCCGACTGAGCCATGACGGTTATAAAGTAAAAAAATTTTAGTTGATTTTTAATTATTCAATTTTGATGATTTTCCAAAATTTATTATTAATTAATAAAAAAATACCTTATAACATCTTTGAAGATGTTTCAGCCCCCTCCCCCGAACCATTAAGATTGAGTCATTGAATGTTAAGATCATATTGTGTTAAGAAATATTTTTATTTTCCTCTTGTTGAGGATTTATGATAACAGATGGCGCTGAGCGCAAACAATTTTCTTATTATTTTTTCTTCTCTTCTTAAGTTTCAGTTTGGATTTAACCACTGAACCACAATGAAATAAAATCCTTTTTATTATTACAATTTGTGTAATTATTGTCGAATTCGAATCATGGTGCTACACCGGCCGAAAATAGGCCACCTGCATGAAATGTAAGTTAACATTTGTTTTGTTTTGGTCTCCCTTAAGTTGGTAATTTATTTTGATATTTTATTGCATTAATTGTATTGTATTTATTATAGTAACGTGCGAGCTGTTTATAATGGATGATTTTGAAAAATTAAAGTCCAAAAGAGCAGTAATCAGACAGCTGATTACAAAATTAATAAATAAAATTGATAAATCGTTATTAGAAACACTTCCTGATTATTCTGATTTGTATGATTATCTAAATCAGTTAAATGAAAAAAACGAAACTTTAAAGGCTCTTGATTTAAAAATTGAAAATTATTTTGATAAGAGCGAGGAATTAGAGAGTGAAATCATACAAAGTCAAGAGTATCAAGATCGAGTAGTGGCTTATAAAGGCAAAATTGAAAGATATTTATTGAAATGCCAGACTACAAGACAGGAAGTAACGCTTAATAGTGGTAACAATAATTTACAAGAAAATATAACTTATAGAAATATCTCGCACGTTGCTAACGTTAAATTACCTAAATTGGAGATAAACAAATTTTTTGGTGATGCTTGTGAGTGGCACAATTTCTGGAATAGCTATAACATAGCTATACATAGTAATGAGAGTCTTAAAAAAATTGATAAATTTAATTATCTTAAGATGTATTTAGGGGGAGTTGCTTTAAGTGCAATTTCTGGATTCTCATTAACTGAAAGTAATTATGATTCTTCTATTAAGTTGCTAACTGAAAGATTTGGTAGACAAGATTTAATTATTAGTAGTCATATGAATAAACTTTTATCAATTAATTCTGTAAGAAATTCATATGATATTAAAGCTCTACGTAAATTCTATGACGAATGTGAAATCCACATTCGCAGTTTGCAATCAATGAATGTAACAAAAGGTAGTTATGGTAATTTACTCTGTCCTGTTATTTTGCAAAAGCTACCAGAGGATTTAAATTTAGATTATAATAAAAATAGAAAATCAAGTGTAGATTTTGACATTGATGAATTAATTTCATTTATTAGAAAAGAGGTAGAATGTAGAGAAGCCTCACATGTGTTGTCTAATAGTTCTAAAAAACAAAGTGTTCATTTTGAAACACAGCAACGGTCGGAGAGCCATAGTAAACATAATTATAATCGAAAGTTCTCATCTTCCTCAGCATTAGTTTCGGCATCTAACAACATATTTTGTTTGTTTTGTAATTCCAAAAATCACGAATCGAAAGATTGTTCTCTGACCATCGAAGAAAAAAAACAAACGCTGAAAGATCAATTTCGCTGTTTCCGGTGCTTAAAGAAATATCACACATCCAAAAAATGTTGGAATAAATGCATTTGCACATTATGTAAGAAACCGCATAGCGAATTAATTTGTGATAAATCAGCAATAAATAATGAGTCGAAAGAGAAAAACGATACTTTGGCATCCGTTACCACTTCATGTGTTTCGAAACGAAAACAAAATGAAATGATCTATTTACAGACTTCTTTAGCGTATTTGATTTGTGGTAATGTAAAGAAGTTGGTTAGAATTTTATTTGACTCTGGTAGCCATCGCAGTTTTTTGAAACGGGATATTTGTAATGAGTTGAACCTCAGGACCATGAAAACTGAACGGTTGCATGTTTTCGGTTTTGGAGAAAAAATTTCCAAGGGGTGTTCTTATGATTTAGTGAAAGTGAATCTTCAGAACAAAAACGATAAAAAATTAAATGTGTGCATTGAAGCATTTGTAGTAGAAAAAATAACGTGTGGGAAAATAGCCGCACCCCAAGAGAAAATTAAACAATTAGCAAGGAAAAATAATATTTTTCTTTCGGATACCGGAGAAATTGATGATATAGACATTTTGATCGGCGCCGATTTCCTACATGACGTAATCTTTGATACGTCTTTGAGGCTGGGAAAAGGGCTCGTTGCAACCGATAGTTTATTTGGTTTTGTGGTTCAAGGGAGATTCATGAATAATTGCCAATTAAGTAGGATTGTAAACAATACTATAATATCTGATGTTGATTATTCTTTGTTTTGGAACCTTGAAGG
Organism: Parasteatoda tepidariorum; assembly: GCF_982258835.1. NCBI lineage: Eukaryota > Metazoa > Arthropoda > Arachnida > Araneae > Theridiidae > Parasteatoda > Parasteatoda tepidariorum. Next base: position 19,649,681 of record NC_141764.1, on the reverse strand, counting down.
ATTAGGAATAAATACTATGAACGAAGAAAATGTTGATAATAAAAGTGAATTGTTAAAAGATTTTAATTCTGATTTACATTTTGAAAATAATAGGTATAGTGTACGACTTCTCTGGAGACCTAATACAAAACATTTGTTAAATGATAACTTTGAGCTGGCTTCAGAGAGGTTTGACAAATTAAAGAGGATATTTAAGAATGATAAATCCTTGTTTGAAGAATATAAAAAAGTTATAAAAACTTACGAAAATGAAGGGATAATTGAGAAAGTTAAAAACACTGATCCCCAAAATTATAAACAATGTTATTTACCTCATAGGGCGGTTATAAGAAACGATAAACTAACTAGCAAATTAAGGATTGTATTTGACGGTTCCGCGCATAAAAAAAATGAATTGTCTCTTAACGATTGTTTGTATATTGGGCCAAATTTAAACCCAGATATATATGAACTCATGCTAGCGTTTCGGGAAAACAAGATTGCTTTTATAGGGGACGTGCAACAAGCTTTCTTACAAATAGGGATTAATGTAGAAGATCGAGATGTCACAAGATTTCTTTGGTCAGATGACCCCGATAATGATTCGTCTACAGTAATTTATAGATTTTGCCGAGTACTATTTGGTATCAACTGTAGCCCTTTTCTCTTAGCGGCTACTATTAAAGAGCATATTAAAAAGTTTGCAAAATCAAAGCCTCTTGCGTATGAATTACTAAATGAAAGGGTATATGTCGATGACGTCATAGGGGGAAGTGACAGTACAGATACAGCATTTCAAATAAGTTCTGATTGTGTTGAAATATTTCGGGATGCGGGCATGGTATTGAGAAAGTTTCAAACAAATGATAAAAAATTACGCGAATTATGGAAGAATGCAGGTATAGATGTTCAGAATGAAAAGGAATCGTTAGGTCAATCAGGCTATCCATTTAAAGTTTTGGGAGTTTGTTGGGATCCTAAAAAAGATGCATTTTACTTTGAGTCCAAATTTCTGTTAAAATTGATAGACACAGGGCAAATAACAAAACGATTTATTTTGAAAATCATTGGGCGTATTTTTGATCCAGTAGGATTTTTGGGACCCTTTACAATGCTTCTAAAATCTCTAGTTCAAAGCATTTGGAAAAGCGGAGTGGAGTGGGATCAAGAGCTACCCTTAGATATGGAAAATCAGTGGCGCGAAATATGTAAACAATTCGGTGAACTTAATGATTTGAAAATACCGCGTTATTATTTTCTCGAAGCAGGTAACAAAGAAATTATAAGTTCACAGTTACATATCTTCTCTGACGCCAGCTTAAAGGGTTATGGTACAGTTGCCTATATCAGATCAGAAACTAGTGATGGGCATATTTCTACATGTTTTGTTTCAGCTAAAAGTAGAATTGCGCCCCTCAAAATGATTACATTACCACGATTTGAGCTACTAGGTGCCTTCCTCTCTGCTAGATTATTTCGAACTATTACTAGAGCCATAAAAATTCCGTGTGACAGTTTCTTTTGGTGCGATTCCTCTATTGTGTGTTGTTGGATAAAAACTCCTGCCATTCGTTTTAAACAATTTGTGCGTAACCGATTGGAAGAAATTCAAGAGATTACTCAACCTAAGGACTGGTTCCACTGCCCCGGAATTGACAATCCTGCCGATCTTATTAGTAGAGATGCTTCCACGAGTATATTGAAGGATTCCGACATTTGGTGGAAGGGGCCACCTTGGTTGTCGCTTCCGACCGAAATGTGGCCAGAATTGAAACTCTTCAAAGAAAATGATGAACAAATGGAGTATCGTAAAAATGAAATCACCGTTATGAAATGTGTAGATGGTGAAGAACTTGAGTTGATAAATATCGCTAACTTTAGCAACCTCGAAAAAGTTGTTAGAATCATAGCGTGGGTAGTGCGATATTTGAACTGTTTAAAGAAAGTTAAGCCGAATATGGACACTCTGACTGCAGAAGAGCTCCGAAATTCTGAAGATATACTAGTAAAGCTTACTCAAGCAAAATTCTTCGAAAGTGAGATACGAACTCTCCAATCTAGTTTGCCTATTCCAGCTTCTTCTACTATTTTCAATTTAGCTCCTTATCTTGATGAAAAAGGTATCCTGAGAATCACAGGAAGATTGGACGAAGGAGATTATTCTTTTGATGAGAAAAAGCCTATAATCATACCAAGACAGTCTAAATTTGCAGAGTTGCTTGTCAAGCGAGAACACGAAAATGTATTTCATTCTGGAGTAGAGAGCACTCTAGTTCAAATTCGGAGAAGATTTTGGGTGCCTAAAGGAAGACAATTAGTAAAAAAGGTTGTCTCGAAATGTTTGATTTGTCGCAGATACACAGCCAAGCCTTCTACCCAAATGACTGGACAGCTTCCAAAAGATCGAATTAGTGAAACTCCTGCTTTTACCGTATGCGGAATTGATTTTGCCGGACCAATCTACATCAAGGGTGAAAATGGAATAAAGAAATCATATATAGCCTTGTTCACATGTGCAGTCACGAGAGCAATACATCTTGAATTAGTCACAGACATGTCTACTTCGACTTTTCTGCTGGCATTCAGAAGATTTCTCTGTAGAAGAGGTGGTTGTCATACAATCTACTCCGACAACGCCAAGACTTTTAAATGTACCGATAAAGAGCTTCAAAGATTATTTGATATTTTGGAAAATTCCGAGTTCAAAAACTTTCTTGCTGCTAAAAGAATATCCTGGAAATTCATCGTCCAACTTGCCCCTTGGTGGGGAGGATTTTATGAAAGATTGGTAAAAAGTGTCAAAGAGCCTCTAAAGAAAATACTTCGAAAAGCTCTCTTAAATTTTGAAGAGATGACCACTATATTGACTGAAATCGAAACCATCGTTAATCTTCGACCCTTGTCCTACGTCACTAACGAAATTGGTGAACCGGAAATTCTTACCCCATCACAGTTTTTAACCCCTGGTAAAGAAAAGGCAGAGTATCCAGCCCATTTCATAGAAACCATCCATAGAGAATCCACCAAAAAGATTCTTATAAAAAGAAAAGAATACCAAGCTACATTATTGGCTAATTTATGGAAGCGCTGGAAGGAGAGCTATTTGTTTAATTTGAGATCTGCACACAACTTCACTTCTCCTAACCAAACAAAATGTTTGAAAGTGGGAGATGTGGTTATGATGGAGGGCACCACAAAATCAAAACTATTATGGGACATAGGTATTATAACAAAAGTATTTCAAGGGCGTGATGGACGTGTAAGATCTTGCCTTATTCGCAAATCCAACGGCGAATATAAACGCCCAGTACAACTTATTTATCCTTTAGAACTCAATGACTGAAATGAACAATGATAATGTTTTTATTTTAATTTTCTTATTAGATTATGTTTTTTTTTAATTTTCTTTCAAGTGAATATTTGCATCTCATTTCAAATTTATTTGCATTTAAATGTTATTTTTTTTTTAATATGTTTATGTTATTTTTGTCTAATTTTTATGTTTAAAATTTTAGTGAACTCGGAGGAGTTCAAGTGGGGAGTGTTGAGGATTTATGATAACAGATGGCGCTGAGCGCAAACAATTTTCTTATTATTTTTTCTTCTCTTCTTAAGTTTCAGTTTGGATTTAACCACTGAACCACAATGAAATAAAATCCTTTTTATTATTACAATTTGTGTAATTATTGTCGAATTCGAATCACCTCTTATAAATTTTTTTTACATGGAATTATATTTGAATTAAAAAAAATTATGATTGAAGGCAGAAAGTTTTTGACTCGCTTAAAAAGCATCAGGGACTTTGTGGAAAAACAAAAAGTAAGCATATAGGGTTCAAATTTTGACCACTCATCTTGTTAAAGTAATAAGACATATCAGCCACTCCCATTCTCCTATATTTTGAAAATCTAAATTCATCAAAAAATGTATGTTCAAGTTGGAACATATACAAAACTGAGAGAATTAGAAACTTATTTTATAACTATCAGTAATTAATGAACATGGTTACAGTTATACCTTTGAGCCCATAAAATTGGCGCTTAGTGCATGAAAATTCGATCATTTAAAAGATTTTTTTCTTCTTTATGTATTAGACATCAATGTATAAACTTTGTGTACCCCTTCCCACGAAAACTTGCAGTTTTTTTTCCCCCATCTTTGTAGCAGCATTGTCAAAAATAATCTGGGTTATGCAAAGTAACACTCTTTATGAATGTAAATCAAATCCAGGTACATTGATAACAAATAAAATATACGGTACGAGCTTACTTTAGTACAGTAAAAGCTCAATATAACAAGGGCAGCATATTACGAGAAATTTACTATTACGACGAATTTCCAAGTCACTGCCAAAAACCAAACAATAAAGGTACAAATGTTATATGTTTATAACGAGTTGAAAATTTCAAGACTTCTATTACAACAACTAATTTTTTTTGTAGAGAAATACATTTTTTTTCTGTTTAATGTGCAATATTATACAAAAAAGTTTTCACCTTAATCTGTCAGTTAAGAGAAATCTTCCATCTTATCAGTGTGGTTATTACGGAACATCCTGTATAATTATAGAAACTGGCAATTTAGGCTTGCTAAAACACAAATGAATATTAAATATTACAATCAAGATCTCTTAGCTGATACATAATCAAAAATTAGAGTTGTTACTTTTTCGATTGCATACAATAGTACTAATACATTATTGGGACAGTATGGGTAGAATCAATACTTTGGTATTCCAAATATCAATGCACACAGCCACACAAACTGTAGAAATATACTCGGGTACTTCTGATGCTAAGTTAGGCAAAAAAAATAATCGCTTACTTACAATCATGATAATAACTTATCTGAATTTTGGTTAAAATTGTATTTGTGAATTCAAATAATTATGATTAATCGCAAATTCGTAAAGAGAAGATTACAAGTAATAATTGTTACATGTAATCAAAATCTATGATTACAAGTTATCACAATATACGAGTACAGGCAATATTGATTATACTGTAATCAGGTTAATGAGTAATTGATTACGGTGTCTATAAAAAAAAAATTCTGTGAATCAAAAATAGAACTAAGGTATCAATGAACCAACCCTGATGGAAAAATTAAGGTATTCTTCAGGGGTATAAATGAGGTTATTATTTAAATCCGTCTTTAGATTGAACAGGGTGCAAATGAATACCTCAAATATACCCCCAGAGGTATATATGTTTCAACCTGAGGTGTTTTATCTTACTACGGTGGAGAGGTAGATGTTTTCTACTATAAGGTGTTTTGTTTTCAACCATAGGCTATCAATTATCAACCTGAAATATATTTTTCTACTCCTGTGGAAGTATTTATTCAACATTCTGGATCTACCTCAAATGTATTTTTTGACAATTGTAAAGGTAATTTTTTAATAACATGAGGTGTTTTATATTCTACCTCAGGTTATTATATTTCAACCTCAAGTATATATATTTATGCTTGTAGAGGTATTTTTTAACAACTTACGGTGTAGATCAACCTCAAGTGTATTTTTTGATCGTTGGATAGATTGTTTCTTATGAACGTGAGGTGTTTGATATTCTACTTTGGATTAATATTTTTCAACCTTAAGTGTGGATTTATATAGTTAGGGTATTTATTTATCTACATTAGATGTGCCATTTTACACTTCAGGTTATTATCAGGATATATCCAGGTTCCTAAAGTGAATTTTTTGACAATTGTAAAGGTAATTTTTTAATAACATGAGGTGTTTTATATTCTACCTCAGGTTATTATATTTCAACCCCAAGTATATATTTTTATGCTTGTAGAGGTATTTTTTAACAACTTAAGGTGCGTCATTTTACACATTAAGTTATTATAGATCAACCTAAAGTGTATTTTTTGATCGTTGGATCGATTGTTTCTTATGAACGTGAGGTGTTTAATATTCTACTTTGGATTAATGTTTTTCAACCTTAAGTGTGGATTTATAGAGTTGTTAGGGTATTTATTTATCTACATTAGATGTGCCATTTTACACTTCAGGTTATTATCAGGATATATCCAGGTTCCTAAAGTGAATTTTTTGACAATTGTAAAGGTAATTTTTTAATAACATGAGGTGTTTTATATTCTACCTCAGGTTATTATATTTCAACCTCAAGTATATATATTTATGCTTGTAGAGGTATTTTTTAACAACTTACGGTGTAGATCAACCTCAAGTGTATTTTTTGATCGTTGGATAGATTGTTTCTTATGAACGTGAGGTGTTTGATATTCTACTTTGGATTAATATTTTTCAACCTTAAGTGTGGATTTATATAGTTAGGGTATTTATTTATCTACATTAGATGTGCCATTTTACACTTCAGGTTATTATCAGGATATATCCAGGTTCCTAAAGTGAATTTTTTGACAATTGTAAAGGTAATTTTTTAATAACATGAGGTGTTTTATATTCTACCTCAGGTTATTATATTTCAACCCCAAGTATATATTTTTATGCTTGTAGAGGTATTTTTTAACAACTTAAGGTGCGTCATTTTACACATTAAGTTATTATAGATCAACCTAAAGTGTATTTTTTGATCGTTGGATCGATTGTTTCTTATGAACGTGAGGTGTTTAATATTCTACTTTGGATTAATGTTTTTCAACCTTAAGTGTGGATTTATAGAGTTGTTAGGGTATTTATTTATCTACATTAGATGTGCCATTTTACACTTCAGGTTATTATCAGGATATATCCAGGTTCCTAAAGTGAATTTTTTGACAATTGTAAAGGTAATTTTTTAATAACATGAGGTGTTTTATATTCTACCTCAGGTTATTATATTTCAACCTCAAGTATATATTTTTATGCTTGTAGAGGTATTTTTTAACAACTTAAGGTGCGTCATTTTACACATTAAGTTATTATAGATCAACCTCAAGTGTATTTTTTAATCGTTGGATAGATTGTTTCGTATGAACGTGAGGTGTTTGATATTCTACTTTGGATTAATATTTTTCAACCTTAAGTGTGGATTTATATAGTTGTTAGGGTATTATTTATCTACATTAGATGTGCCATTTTACACTTCAGGTTATTATCAGGATATATCCAGGTACCTAAAATGAATTTTTTGACAATTGTAAAAGTTATGTTTTATTAACGTGAGGTGTTCCATGTTTTACCTTAGGTTATTATTTTGTAACCTCAAGTATTTATTTTTGTATTTTTAGAGATATTAATTTATCAACCAAATTTGCGACATTTTACTTTTCAGGCTTTTATAGCTCAACCTAAAGTTGTTGTTTTTTTTTCAATACTTACGAATGTAATAACTCACAAACGTGAGGTCTTGTAAGGTTCACCTAGTTAATTAATTTTTAACCACACTATTATTTATATTATATAAAGAATAGTGTATAACTTAACATTTTTCCACTGGTAGAGATCTTCATTTATCAACCTAAATTGTAATATCACACCTTCGGCAGTAATTGCGTCTTTTGTTAAGGTATAAAAGAAAGTTTCTAATACAGAATTCGTCTGTAATTTTAATAGATTTAATTAAACTATCTTGAAATGACACTTATCCGAATTTTAAAAAAATTATTTGTGGGAACTCGTATTTTTATGAAGCAGATGTCTAAGGTGCTTGAATTTTTAAAGCTATAAAACTGCAAATTTAAATAATTACTCAACTGTCATTCAAAATACTTTTATTTAAAACTAAAATTTCATTTTTTGGCAAACCAACAAAATTATTTTAAATATTGATCCTGTCTCCCTTTTGAAACTTGGAAGTATTGGAACCTAAAAGAAAATAAAAAGGAATTAGTAAGAATGTCATATTTACAATAATAGCTGCAGGTTTTAAAATATTAAAAAATTTTGTTCATGACTTAAATTAACTGGCTGAAATTAATTTTCTTTTTCAGATAAATGGCATTCTACTTCTGTCATTTCTATTCAATCCTCATAACTAAAAGCCTGACAGGTACCTCAGCCACAAAATAAAATACTCTGAAGAAAGTACTACCATTAACGACCTTTACTTTCAAATTTATAATTCCAATCTTATTTGGAAATTTTAACACTTTATTTTCTCATAATTGAACCTATATCGTTCATTATGGTACTTGTAAGTCTGATACTTAGATTGTCTTTCTTTTTTTTTTCTTTCTTACAAATCTTTAAACTCAATAAGACTTCTATATTTTTAAACTTTTTGCGAGACTTTATGAAACTAATAATTTTTTTAATCAATTTTTGACACTGATTCTGAAAAAGACTTCCGTTAATTTCAATCACATCAGAGTTTCGCAGAAAATAGTTATTTTAATATTCTAATCAATCAATGTAATAAAAAATCAACAATAGTTTAATAATTTAAAATTAGGTACAAATTTTTATGCATTTCTTACACCCAATCGAATAAATCTAACCACAAGCTGATAGGAGCATTTGTTTTACAGTTGTGAGCAATTTTATGAGAAGAAAATGTCTAAGAGAGAACGATTTGAAATAATGCTTTTAAAAGTGGTTGAGTAATATATTTCCTATGTAGCTTGTAATACCAAGGAAAATAAAATTATCTAATAAATAAACTAATTGCTGCAATCATTTGTTTAAATATAAAATCATATCTCACTGTGAAATTCAAAACAATGCATATAACTTTCATACAATGAATGCTTTTATTCAATTCAGCATTAAAATTACATAAAAAAAAATTTAAAAAAAAAAAAAAAACAATATTGACTTATTTTTAAAAAAATTTAGGATTTCCAAAATTTGCTAATTTTTTAAGTAATGAACCGTAAGCAGCTGTATAAAAAAGCTCATAACCTTGAAACAAATTATCATATAAAAAAAATCGGGTTTCGTCTTTCAAAATCGGGTTAATTCTGCTTAATATTCTAATATGTTATAACAATCTGCTTAGCAAATAATTAACAAGGGTAAATTGCGAAAAATGAAAAAGTGAGCTAATACAGTGTATTAGTTTTCAAATATCAAGCAAACTACTGTTATCAACAGTTACATAAATTTAGTAGTTTATTATGTGAGATTACTTCTTCTTTTTGGTATAAATTCTGAACTATTTTCCTGGGGAAGGCTGAGCTGTAGTTTGCTGCACATGTGCTATATACAGCCTATAGGTCAGGGGTGGCGAACCTTTATACACCAACGTGCCATTTTCTCTAAAAAATTGCTTAATGAGGTCATATATGTGCCGTCAAATAATTTTGACTTCGTGATTATTGGGAGAAGAATAATACTAAATACTATCAACTCAAAACTCTTTATTTACTTTGAAAAGAAATACAGTTTGCAATGTCTCAGTTAGTTATACAAGTAATTCAACTTAAAGTAACATCAGTGTGACTTCTGTTGTTGCAGATTAGATGACCAATAACTTATATTAGGTTGTAAAATGTTAGTTTAAGCAGGACTGTTGATTTTTTTTTGCTAGCTTGTTTTTTACTGTTAATAATTGTTTTTTCGCATTAATTTTTAATTTTTTTATTAATAATTGTTTATTATTTTGTTTGTTTTTTGTGAATTTTAATTTAATTGTTACATATGCTTCATAGCGTAATAACAATTCATAGTGTAACAACAATTATGATCGGTGGAGTGCCCAAAATATTGTGCCGCGTGCCATTGGTTCGCCATCCCTGCTATATAGGTCATCTCAATAATATCAGGGTACTACTTGCAGGGGCGGATCCAGAAATTTTTCCTGGGGTCATAGACTCAGATCCCCCCCCCACACACACAATAAAAAATGTTTTTATAAAAAAATATTTTAATTATTTTTTTTGAAAAAAAAAATGCTGTTTTTAATGCTAGTCTTCTCATTTATTTTTTTCATAATGAACAATACATAAATAATTCAATTATACAAAATCTTTAAATAATAAATGTAGGATAAGCTTTGTAAATATATACATATGTATCCCATAATATATATTTTGTAATACAGGATGCATAGCGTTTTTAAAAAGTGCTTAAAGGTGATTATTTTCGTCTTTTAAAAGCCCTTGAAGGTGCTTTTCCCATTGGGTGTTTTTAAAAAGTGCTTAATTTTTCCTTTTCTGAAATGAGATTTTTCCTTTACCATGTTGATTTTCGCTATGAATTATACAGAGAGACATTGTTCAATTCATAATTAATTCAACCCCAACCTATTTCGGCGCATCGTCAGTCCGTTGCTTGTAAAAACGCCATTCGATTTACATGATTCAGAAATTTTGACAATTGTCAAAAACAATGTCAAAAGTTTTTTTTTTTTTACATGACGGTTAAAACCAGATAAAACCGTCAATTGTCAAAAACTTTTCAATCCTGCCTAATTATGATATTGCTTTAAAGTGCTTAAAAATATTATTTGAGTGCTTGAAAAGTACTTAAAAGGTGCTTATTTTTTGTTGAATAATTTGACTACGCAGCCTGAAATATATGTATTACAAAAAATCGTATGTTAATCAGATTTAAAATGCAGTGTTATCATACATCTGGGTTGTGTACAAAAATAAGAAAAGCATTTCACAACATTTACTAAGATGATTACTAAAAAATAATTTCATTGCTACAATGAACATTTAGATGGAATACAGTCAAGAAATCTGAAAAACTTTTTCTTGGTTTTCCTGTCTTTGTATCGCAAAATTTGATTTGTTTTAATTTAATTTCACACAAAATAGGTTAATACAATTTATATAAATATGATTTTAATTAAATACTAAGTTACTTTGATTTCTGGGCTGTGTTAAAAATAAAAATATAAGAAGAATGTTTCACAACATTCATTAAGATGACAGGCTGTCTGTCAAGATTGATCAAAAAATTATTGATTATAAAAAATAATAGCGATAATGAGCATTTAACTGGAATCCTATTACCGTTCAGCAACCTTGAAGACTTTTTCGTGGTTTTCCTCTTCGTGTAATGCAAAATTTTATTATTTTAAATTAATCTTAATTAAAATAACTAGTTCTTATAACTTTCATTAATATCATTGTACTCCGATATTTAAATTGCGAGTTACTTTGATTTCTGGTTTGGATTAAAAATAAGAAGGGCAAGAGAATTTCGCTATATTCACTGAGATAAGCCATCTATCAAGGATGATAAAAATGATTAATTATTAAAAAATAATTTCTGGAATCCTATTACCGATAAAAGCAATCTGAAAAACATTTTCGTGGTTTTCCTTAGCAGTAACGCAAAATTTGATGATTTTAATTTAATCTTAATTAAAATAGGTTATTTTTATAGCTTTCATAAATATAACTGTACTTCGATACTTAAGTTGCGACTTACTTTGCTTTATGGGTTGAATTAATAAGAACTTTTCGTTAAATTCAAAAAGATGATACCCTATAGGGTATATCTATCAAGGATAATAATAATAAAAAAATGGTTGTTTATTAAAAATTACTTCATTGAGATAATAATGAATATTTAGCTGGAATACTATTACCACCAAGCAATCTGAAAAATATTTTCGTGGTTTTCCATTGCGTGTAACGCAAAATGTGGTTATTCCAATTTCATCTTAATTAAAATAAATTATTCTTATAACTTTCATTAATATGAATGTTCTTCGATACTTAAATTGCGACTTACTTTGTTTTTAGGGATTGTGTTAAAGGTAAGAACAGCGTATCGCTACATTCACAAAGATGACAAGCCATCTATCAAGGATGATAAAAAAAAAAAGGAATTGTTTATTAAAAAATAATTTGTTTGAGATAATGAGCATTTAGCTGGAATCATAATACCAGTAAAAATAATATTTTTAAAAAAAAATTCGTTTTTTTTTTTTTTTTTTTTTTTTTTTTGCGTGTGACACAAAATTTAATAATTTCAATTTCAATTTAATCATGACTATAATAAATTATTTTTCTTTTAGTCAAGTTATTAAATAATAACTTTCATAAATATGGATGGATTTACTCCGATACTTAAATTGCGAGTTACTTTGATTTCTGTGTTGAGTTCAAAATTGCGAAAATATGAAGAGCTTCTCGTTATATTCACAAAGATGATTAGCTGCCTGTCCAAGATGCTAGTAAAAATTATTCGTTATAAAAAAAAAATTCATTGCGATTACTGAGCATTTAGCTAAAATTCTTTAAACATCTAGCTATCTGAAAGATATTTTCTTGGTTTTCCTTTTTGCGTAACGAAAAGTATGATTATTTTCCCTTAAAAAAAAAAAAAAAAAACACATATCAGCAGCAATGCTTCAATATTTACATAAATTATGAGTTATTTTAACTTTCTTCCTTGTTCAAAACTACAAAAGAGATTTTGATTAATTGCAATTCACTAGTAGGGTAGATAGTAAATTACGAATAAAACGAAATGATTTGGCAGATTTCGATATATATATATTAATAATTGGCCATGACTTAAACTCTAAAAAAAAAAGTTTAAAAGGCATTTATAAAGATCGATTATTGATAGACGCTCTATACAATCAAATTTATAATAAATGCTATGAATAATTATTTTGATAAAAAAGATTTTTATTTTCATAAGAAAATTTAACAAATTTATGGTTGCATTTTTTTTTTAAATGTGTCACATAAAGTGCTTTTAATTATAATGATTTTGAAACAATAATAGTAAGCAAATAAAATTGAAAGGGTTTTGGTTTTATTTATGAATTAGTTTTGTATACATCATGTATTTAAATATAAAAATAAGCATTTATACTTGAGTTTATGCTAAATAAGCATTTATACTTAAGTTATGATAGAACCAGATGCTTCAAACTAGTAACTATAATTGAATAAGCAAATATCCTTCCTTAGGTTGTAATTAATCCCAAGGCCGGATTTACATATAAGCTAAATAAGCTGTGGCTTGGGGCCCCGAGATGACAAGGGCCCCCAGATCCCACTTTTTTTCTTTTTTTAAAGTTTTATTCGGAGCTGGAGCCGGGGGAACTGAGAAGAAAGGGACTGAGTTCTTGCAGAAAGATTTTCTTATTTGGGAAATAAAATTTTTTGGTTTGGAAAAAACAAAAGTTCTCAAAATTTTTTTTGCAGAAACAGAAACTGTTTTACAAAAAAATAATTTCGACAGAAACAGAAAATTTCTGCAGAAGCAATAATGGTTCTGCAAAATTATTTTCTTACAGAATTGTTTTTAAATAATTGTTTTTCTAGCGCACCGTGGAAGGGGTAAGCACTCGTGATCCTCCGTTAATCTCCCTAGTCCAGGGGTGGCGAACCTTTATACACCAACGTGCCATTTTTTATAAAAAATTGTTTAATGAAATCACAGACGTGCCGTCAAATAGTTTTGACTTCATGATTATTGGGAAAATAATAATACTAAATACTATCAACTTAAAACTCTTTATTTACATTGAAAAGAAAATACATTTTGCAATGTCTCAGTTATACGCGTAATTCAACTTAAAGTAGCATCAGTGGGACTTCTGTTATTACAGATTAAATGACAAATAACTTATATTAGGTTGTAAGATATTAGTTTAAGCAGGACTATTGATTTTTTTGCTAGTTATTTATTGTTAGCTCCTTTTTTATGGTTATTAATTGTTCTTTTAGCATTAATTGTTTTATAATTGTTTATTATTTTGTTTGTTTTTTGTGAATTTTAATTTAATTGTTACATATGCTTCATAGTGTGTGACATTTGTGTAATAACAATCCATAGTGCAATAACAATTGTGATCGGTGGCGCGCCCGAAATATTGTGTCGCGTGCATTAAATGGCAGGCGTGCCATTGGTTCGCCATCCCTGCCCTAGTCCTCCAACACAAACAGTAACTGGATATAAAAGGGGAGACATTTTTTCCCCTTTATTAAGCTATTTTTGGGACATTTGCCAACTTCGGCCTTTATCGCTGGCGCAGTAATTTGCTTTTTGTGTTTTCTTGCGAGGACAGAGCTTTTTATATTTTTTGCACTTATGTGGAAAATTTCATGCGTAAAAAGATTTTTTCTTTTTTAAAAAAATAATGTCTATCGAAAAGGTTATTTGTTGCTCTTGTGAAGCAACAATACTAATTATAAAAAAATTTTGAACTTATTTTTCAAGGCGGCATTTCGATGAAGAAATAAGATGGAAAATGACAATATCTAGCGATGTCAGAGATTTTTTTTCTGCAAAGCGACAGGAAAAGAGAAAAGAAGCTTTCCACGCTACTAATATTGAAAAAAAAAAAACGTTCTAGATTCGAACCAAATATTCTTACTAGTAGCGATGTTGATAGCAAGGATGAAACGGATGATAAAATGCCGTTATCTTTTGAATTAAGCCGTCGATATAAAAAAACACTCGCAATATAACGATAAATGAAATAAAGCCTAAGATATCTCACTATCTACGATTTTTTGGCATGCGAATGAAAACCAGATTGGTGGAAAATATTTACTGGCGAAACACTTTCAAATAGGTTTCCATACGCATGTGAAAAAAATCGCATCCAATGAGTATGGCTCTAATACCGATGTTTCAGCACTGATGAAGACGATTTCGTTTCGAGATGTTGAATGGTCTTGAGCGTATTGAGTCGGAAACCGCGTCTGCGTACTTCGTGTGGAATCAATGCTATATATTTACACAATACAGTGAGACTTCTGTTACAAATCGCAAGAGCTGTGTATTTTTTTCTTTCTGAACTTAATCTGATCACGAAAAAAAGTTTTATTTACCTTCCTTTTTTTTATAAAATTTTTTCAATAAGTCAGTACAAAATTAATCGAATCTAATTAATCTAACTGTTTTCATATATAAATAGATTGCTTTAATTTTTTTGCTTTTAGAATTCGGTTATAGTCAATATTATTTTATTATTTTGATTTTGATTACTCAACCTCAATATTAATTTTTTCACCTAATTTGTTTCTGTACCTGATACAATTACTATAATGAAACATTAAATCATACTGTTTTAAGCTGATACTTCAAATTCAGTTATGTTGTTTTATAAATTTAATCTTTTTGTCCATTCTTAGCTATTTTTATAAGTTCTATCTTATTACAGGTTCTGGGTTATCTTTATTTATGCTCTAGTAAGCATTTTTGTCTGCAGATCTATACATTTACAATTTTTCTTTATTATCGAAGATTATGCACATTTAAACTTATTAAGAAATTTAAACTTATATTATGAAATGAAGAAAAAAAAATTACATAGTTTTATTCTATGCATGTAGGCTTTTTTATAAACATGAAGTGCATCTATTATTATAAATTCATTACACATATATTTATAACGATAAAAATATCTTGCAGAAAGATATTGGTTCTAGCTAGGTTTGTCGCAGAAAGCCAGAAAAAATTCTGCCACAGGGGTTCTCACTAGCATAAAAGTCATAAAAGTATTGTTTTTCTATAAATATTTTTTTAGTTTGTTTTGATACACATATAATTTAATAGGTAGTATTTTTTATTTTCAAATTTAGTGGATAACAAATGAGTGAAAACAATCCCACGGACAAAGCGGCGGATTTAAGGTTATGTCAAGGTACGTCTCTTGTGAATATCAATTGATTGTTAGGTTTTCTCTTCTGAAATTACATTATCACGCATTCACATGCATTATTAATACAAATACATTTTCCAGGGCGAGACGATGAGGCAACCACAAGCACTTCCACTGGTTCAAGAGGTCCACGAGGGAAAAATGCACAATATTAACGTGATTACAGAGCACGGAAGAGAGTTGGTTGGTTAGTTAAAGTTTAATGGCACAAGAGCCAGAAGTGGCTATACTGCGCCAGTCACTAGGTAAAAGAATAGCACTTTTTCTTATATTAGTGAATACAGTCCTATTGTTTTGATGAACTTGATTAAATTGTGATGTATAGGGTCACTAAGTAGGGATGAAAGATTGGGATAAAATCTGCCGAAAAGTTTCTTCCTCAAATATTTGAATCGTCTGCAGTTAGTTAATATGTGTTTAATTGAAACGTCAACTTGACATAGAGTACAGCTGGGTGCAGGTTCGGCTACCAGTAAATGCATATGCGTAAAACGAGTATGCCCGATACGTAGTCTGTTTATTAAAGTCTGGGTTTTGCGATCAACAGTTAATGTCTTACAATTATCAAGATTAGGATAAATTTCATGTAATTTATTATTATTTTGTCTATTCCAATGATTTTTCCAGGCTTGATGAACTGAAGATTTACAAATGTGTTTGAGGTCCAAACATGTCAAGAGATTACTGCTTAAGTTTTGAGTAGTTTTAGCTATGATATCAGCACGGTCATTTCCAAGAATGCCGACGTGTGAGGGTATCCAACAAAAATATATGTTGAACCCTCGGACTTGCAATTGCATAAAGTGGTTTTGTATTTTTTGAATTATGGGGTTTTTTCCAATGTAAGGAACACTAGATATAAAGCTACGAGAGTCAGTATAAATTATCCATTTATTTTTAGTTTGGTCTGAAATAAAATTAAGCGCTAGCAAAATAGCATAACATTCAGCAGTGAAAATTGAAGTTTCGTGAAGAAATTTTTCAGACATATTAAAACTTTCGTAAGCAACACCGCAACCAACATGGTTATCATGTTTCGATCCATCTGTGTAAATAGGCGTAAAATCCATATATTGATGACGATGTTCGTAAAATCTTTGGGTAAAAACTGTTGGGTTTGTCTCGGATTTTTTCAAATTATTAAAAACGTTTAAAACACAAGCTGTAAAGTCAACCCATGGTGGGATAGCGTCTGTGTAAGTAAAAACCTCAAAATTTAAAATGTTAAGTTCACATAAAATGTTGGTGATTCTTATTCCAAATGAAGGAATGTAAGACGGGCGTGAAGAGAAGTGAGTAACAAGTTGTGGATGGCAAACACAAGAGTAAAGTGGATGAAGAGGATTCGCTTTTATTTTAAAATAATAGTCCAGAGATAACTTATATCGACGAAAATGCAGAGAAGGTTCAGAACATAACACATACAGACTCTCAACTGGTGAAGTCCTGAATGCACCTGATGAAATTCTTAGTCCTTGATGATGGATGGTATCCAGATATTTTAATACAGATTGGCGGGCTGATGAGTGAACAGAAATACCATAGTCAAGTTTGGAACGGATAACGGAGCGGTATATTTTAAGCATTGCGTCCATGTCAGCCCCCCATGAGCAGTTTGTGAGGACCTTAAGAATGTTAAGTGATTGAGAACATTTTCTTTTAATATAAAATATGTGTGGTTTGAATGTAAGCTTTTCATCGAAAATCATGCCTAGATACTTGGTTTCTGCTAGAACAGGAATCAGGAAAGACGGAAGAGAGCGGCACAGGAAAAAGAGTCGTTGAATAGAACTAGTAATCCTTTCACGACTGCTGATTCTTCTACAATTAACATCGCAGGTTGCGAGCTTTAATTTCTTCCGCGCAGAGGGACTCCACGCACTATTTTTTTTTTTTTTTTTTACATAATTGGATGCTTTTTAAAATCTAATCGAAGTGTTTAAAAATATAAAATAATTGCTGGCTACACACAATTTTTATGTAAATAAAAAGTAAGGTATTAATTTCTTATTCCTTATACTATTTTTAATACTATTTCTAAATGAATTTGGTATGCTTAGTTTAATTGCATTGTTGCATAAAAATAATTTATCTGTAATATTAATATTTAAAATAAGTGTAGAAGTCAAAGTGTGAAAAAATAGCCTTATTTCCATGATTGGATTTGACATTCAATGCTAAGGGCCATTTTCAGTATATATGTCTAAATAAATAGTGCGAAAGTTTTAGAACACAAAATAACTCACGGAGAAAAAATTACGACACTTCTCGCAAAAAAAGAGGAAAAGAAAAAAAACAATTTTGGTAACAAGACCAAAATATATGGTATTTAAATCATTCATTTGGTAATTTTTCTGTTCACTATGCAGCAGTTTATCGAAAATTCAAGTTTTTAAAATTATCGCTCTTATTACCACAAAATGCAAAAGTCAAAAATAAAATGAACCGAATTAGTGATTATCATGCCATACTCAAAGGCAGCGGTTCCCAATTATTATTTAGGCTTCCCTCTACGGAATTCCGATATTACGATTAAAGTTTATTAAGGTAATTGTGAACGTTATAACCAAAAAAAAAAAGACTATTTTAAAAATATTTAATTAGAGGAATGAAGAATTTTCATTGTTTCATCATTAACAATCTAAAATAAGGTTTTATAGCCGATAGTTAAATTTGCAATCCTTGTGCTATATCTAGTCAATTTTGAATTTATTTTTGGTGTATATACAAAAGCTGAAAATGAATAAGATAAGCCGAATTATAGTTTATTTCTAAATGAACTGAAGAGACTAGTTATGAACGCTATACAAATGATAATTTAGAAAGCATTTTTCTTTATAAAAGAATTTAGTTATTTTATATTGATTTGAAAAGTGTGGTAAAAAATATTAATGTAATATTTTATAAATGCTTATTTTTTTCCTAATTTGATCAACATTCAACACTTTTTGCTTTTAGAAATATATTTTCATTTAAAAAATGCCATTTCTATTTAATTGGTATTTTACTTCAAATAATTTAATAAAGGAAACAGAAAGATTATATACGATATGATTTATATGTTGGATCAAAATATAATCAGAGATTATAAAAGAACTAACTAGAAGTTATAAAAGTATTCATCCCAGGTTGTAAAAAGTACTAATTCGCTCTAAAATCATTAAGTTCCATAGAAGACAGTTTGGAACTACTTTCCTAAGGTATCATGATAAAATTAAAAAATTTAACACATTTACTACCGAACAGCATGGCAAAAAACTATATTTTTATTATGTTAATTTCATGAGAAGTCATAACCAGATCAATATTGAAAAAAACTATCCTGTATTTTGTTGTTCCCATAAATACCGAAAATTTTACTATATTCTAATAGTTTTGACCATACTTTTTTTTTTATCAGTGTAGTCAGTACTATGATTCACAATTCATAAAAGGTACTGTATTGTCGCATGCAAACAGATATTTTTTCTCAAAATTTAGGAGAGTCTTCTATTTTGACACCTCAAATTATTTTAAGAAAATTATTTTTTCGCAAAATTGAAGGGGAAAAAAACACGAGTCAAAAAGTTTCACATCAAGAACATATCCAGAAATTTTCGACAAAATCAAGAATGTCAAGTATCCAAATGACTTAATCTATTAATTTTTTTTTAAAAAAATTTAAAAAATTCGCAAAGCAGGTGTGCATAATTGGGGCTGAAGATTATGAAATCTAACACGAAACTGTGAGATCGTGGCTTCTATTCCAGCTGATGACAGTTTTTTATTTTTATTTCTTTATACTGAAAAATGTTTTTCTTATTTTTTTTTAAGTATGCATGTAAAACTAATAATTTAACAATTATTTAAAAAACTAGAAGGCTCCGCCCCTCGTTCACTTTGCTCACTAACCCTCGTGGTTGCTTTTCATTAATCATTGCAGATATGAGGAAAAACGGCTATTTCCATTTTTTTACACAAAAATTACGATTGCCATTTACATTTTAAAGATGACTAAATTTAAGCAAATCAATAAAATTGGAAAATTGGTACCCCCCGCAAAGTTATCACTCAGTGAAGATAAACTCGAGGGATAGAGCATTTGCCTTCGAATAAGGTGAACCGAGTTCAAATGCCAGTGATGGCTGCTGATCGATATGAATTCTACTCCCGGCTTGCACCGACCACAGTGCTGACGTAAAATATACTCAGTGGTAGACGGATCATGGGTTAGATCCCCCTTGCTGTCAGACTAACCGGCTTTCGTGGTTTTCCTCTCCATGTAACTCAAATGCGGGTTGGTTCCATCAAAACGTACTCCACGAAGGCAAAAATTTCATCAAATACTCGATCCTGGAGTTCTCTTGTTTGCTGGATTGGGTTCAAAATTACAAGGCTACGGAGTTGAACATTAGTAGTCGAAACTCGAAAATGGATGGGCTTTTCAATGACTGTTATAAAATAAACGAATAATTTGGCTGTAATAGCCTGGTTGAGGACTATGGACTCGTGTTCATGAGAATGGGAGTTCGAATCCAGCTGGCCGAAGAATACCCATGTATAAAATGGTGACTGGTGCATGCTAAATCTGTCTGGGTCACAAAGTTCACTAAGTTCTCATAACAAATCAATACCTCTGGGTACTGATCCAGAAGCTCCCTACTCTTTTGCATTGAGTTCAAAATTACAAGGCTACGTAGTTAAACATGGGTAGTTGTAAACTCAAAATTGAGTCAGTGTTTCAACGGTGGTCATAAAAAGAATAAAACTAATAATCAAATTATACTTTCATGTATTTCTTTCTAACTCCTAGCATATTTTCTACACCCCTTCATAATTTCATGTTTCTAAGTCTATGGATTTTGAGCAGCAAAGCAAAATGTAACGTTAAGAAATTTTTTTAATAATTTAATGTTAATACTCAACAGTAAAAAATGACAGTTTTCCTCAGGTGTATATAAATAGAATTGAACTTATAAGGGCCCCATCTTTTTCAGTAGCTTGGGGCCTGGCCGAACTTAAATCCAGCCCTGATTAACCTGATTTCTGAAAACCGAAACTTAAGTATAAAATTGCCCTTAATCGGAATGACGTCTGGTTTTAAAACTTTAATTAACAAACCAGTAACAAACAAATAAATAGAAGAGAACCGTGTCCGCTCTTGAAATTGAGACAACCCTTAATGCGCGCCAAACACAAACAGCGATTTTTTTTTTTTTTCAGTCACTAACATGGCCTTATTATCTGCTAATATGCCTTTCGTTTTTCCAGCTAATTAAATATATTTTAAATTTAAAAACTGCTGTATTCCGAGTTAAAAAGAACTAACTATTTACTTAATAGTAACAAATATTATAAAAAATGGCGCGAAATGACATCAAATTTATGAAATATTTAATGTTAAAAAAATACGCTTAAAGTTTGCGAAATTAACATTTTTGCCTTACTGTCGCCAAATAGCAGCCTTAATCAGGATTGCTCACAACCTAATAATCAAAAATAAGCAAAAATCGTCGCATACCACGTGATGAAGGCGGAGTCAATTGACAACTCCTTGTCTAAGCGAATCAGTGAATTGCGAAATCGTCATTATTTGACGTTTTTGACCACGCCTCATCCGGAAACTCCCTGCAGGCACTCGCAGGGAACTCGCCAAATTTTGGCGTCAATCACGTTATGAAAACTCTCTCCGTAAACGTAATGAAATATTCTTATTTAGTAGCTATTTAAAAAATTGGACATTTTTTCATCATATTTTGTGTGAAAATAATCTCTTACATAAAATCTTAATATGGCGGTGTTTATAGCAAATTGTTCTGTGATATAAATCTAATTTTGTTCTAATTATAAATAACACATTATTTATGCAGTATGTGCGATAAAACATTCTCACAGATCGATAACTTAAAGGAACATTCGTCTATTCATACTGGAACTAGACCTTATTCATGCGATGTATGTGGTAAAACATTCGCAGAAAAAGGAACTTTAAATCGACACTACTCTATTCATACTAGAGAGCAATCTTTTTCCTGCAATGTGTGTGATAAATCTTTCCCTCATATAAGATATTTAAAGCAACATTCTCTCACTCATTCTGCAAAAAGACCTTTTATATGCAGTATTTGTAATAAGACATTCTCACAGATAGGTCACTTTAAGAATCACTTACCTATTCATTCAGGAGACAAACCATATTCATGCAGTGTGTGTGATAAATCCTTCACATATAAGACAAACTTAAATCAACACTATCTTGTTCATACTGGAGAAAAACCTTACTCATGCAGTGTGTGTGATAAAACATTCAGACAGAAGAATCACTTAAATAAACACTATCTTATTCATACTGGAGAGAAACCTTACCCGTGCAGCGAGTGTGATAAATCATTTAGTCGTAGACGTCACTTAATTGATCACTTTCTTATTCATACTGGCGAGAAACCTTATTCATGCAGGGTGTGTGGTAAAGCATTCACTCGGAAAGCTACTTTAATTGGACACTCTCTTATTCATACTGGAGAGAAACCTTATTCATGCAATCTGTGTGATAAGAAATTCATACGGAAAGGTACCTTAATTGAACACTCTCTTATTCATACTAGAAAGAAATCTTTTTCATGCAACATGTGTGATAAATCTTTCACGATTGAAACTGAACTAAATCAACACTATCTTATTCACGCTGAAGAAAAACCTTAAGTATTTGTGATCTTATGTTCACATTTAAAAAAAAACTAACACAATCTGTGTGTAAAACATTCACACAAAAGTGTCACTTAATTGTATAATCTCTTGTTCATACTAGAGAGAGACCTAATTCTTGCAGTGTGTGTGATGAAAACATTATGGAAAAGTATTTTTGTTAAACACTCTCTTGTTTTATATTGGCGAAAAATCTTTTTCATGCTGTGTGTACAGGGGTCTGTCTAGGTTTTTCTGACAGGTACCTATTTTGTGAAAATTTAGACGTAATTTGTGAAAAATTAAAAATTATATTAAGAAATCAACACAAAAATATGGATTTATCGTTTCTTAAGGGATACAAAAATGAAATTTTAAGAAAAAGTATTTTGTGAAACTACCGTTTTTCCAAAATTGAATTTGTGAAACTACTGTTTTTCCTAAAGTTGAATTTGTGAAGGTACCGCTAAACGGTAGTAAATTCGGCCTGGACAGAACCCTGGTGTATCATAAAACATTCACAACAAAGGTGTTTTAACACTCATTTCCATTGCGGCAATGGCGCTCTTTTGCCTCACCCTTTGCAGGGTTGGTTTTTTTCCTGTATAAATCATGGGAAAAAATGGAAAAAACCTTGTAAATACTATTAACCCATGTTTATTTATTTACAGATATAATGATTTATTGTATTTATAACTGATTGGAATATATATTTCCATATTCTAGCAAATATTAATAATTATAATATGATATACATATATATATACACTACACTACAATAATGAAAGAGACACTTGGAGTTATTGACATTTTTATAAATAAATTTCTAAAGAAATACTTAAAGAATTATTTTATACATTTAAAGTTCATGCTATTTTTCATTCTTGAGAGTAAGATTTACAGCTTTAAGAGGTTTGAAAGACCGACAAATTACAAAAAAAAAGCAAGTATTTTTGAACACCCCATTCCAGAAAATTGAGCAATAAGCTTGTAAATTGTATCAATTACTTTAGATATTAGTTGAAATAAGTGCATAATTTTTAGTAAACATAGAGTAAATATTATTGGAGATATGGATATTTTTATAAAAACTAATTTTTTTGCTTTAACTTTATAAATATTCAATACTATTTGAATTCTAGTTACAAGCTTGTAACTTGATTTTCTGGTATAGGGTGTTCAAACATACTTGTTTCCTTTTGTAATTTATTGTCTGTCTCCCAAACACCTGAAAGCTATAAAATTTAAAACTTGTTGCTAAGCATTACGAATCGCATGAACTAAACATCTCTTAAGTTATAAAAAAAATCCTTTAAGTATTTCGTGAGAAATTTTTTAAAAAAATGTCAAAAGCTCAGTGTCTTTTCCATTATTGTAGGGTGGGGTATAACAGCAAATAACAAACCATTGGATAAGTGATATGATGTAAGCTATCACCTAAATTGTAATTATAAAACTAATTTTTCACATAACCAGTTTAGGTAGATATTCTTACTATTGAAAACTTAATCTGATAAATGTATTAGATTTTAAATATGAGCTAATAACCATTAATTAAATATTAAAAAATAATAGTTA
Organism: Parasteatoda tepidariorum; assembly: GCF_982258835.1. Classification (NCBI taxonomy): domain Eukaryota; kingdom Metazoa; phylum Arthropoda; class Arachnida; order Araneae; family Theridiidae; genus Parasteatoda; species Parasteatoda tepidariorum. The sequence continues at coordinate 19,625,961 of NC_141764.1, read as the reverse complement.
TAAATTATGTTATTGTATATCATAACTTTATTACAGCTGTATTTATATATACAAAAAGTAACTGAATAACCAGAAAGCTCAAATAAGAATTATGGAATTTTATAAAAAGAATAATTAAATAATTTTAATAATATATATATATTTTTTTTTTACTAAGGAATAATGGGAACATTAAAAAATATGTAGTGGCAATAAGTATATAGTAAAATAAGGATTTATCTTACCAATCTTTTGTCATTTATTTTTATAAAATTTGATTAGGAAAAAAAAAATTATTTTACTTCTTTCACTTATTTTTAAGATCAAAATTTTCCAAAACAATTATTTGTTCAAATGAATTATAAGTTTAAAATTATAACATTTTATGTAATAAGTTTTCAAAAATCAGAAGAACAAGAAAAATGAATATTGATAAATACATTAGAAATTAAGATAAAAATGTTATTATTAAATCAGAAGACCAGACCACTGATAATATTTAAATGCACAAGTGTTTTATTTTGGCCAAAAGTTAGGTTAATTTAAAATTCAATGTATGACAGACATTAAAAAAATTTATATGGCAATAACTGGCCTTGTTGTAGTTCAAATAGTAAATCAGAAGAAAATAATACTTAAATAAAAAACTAAAAACTGGACTACTCAATGAAGCCAATTTAAGAACAGAATTTTTTTTTAAAAGGACAGAGCAAGAAGAAAAATTATCTTTGTTATAATATACAAAATTAAACATTTATCTGAAAAGTTATAATTTATAGTCTGCTTGAGAAAAAAAGAAAAAAAAATTCAGCTTTATCAAAACTAATAAAATAAATTTATTCCAAAAATTTAATAAACTTTTTTTTACTTCAGAATGGCCTTATTCTATAAAAAAAAAAATTATTAGTTCCAATCATATTTTAACTTTTAGAGTATTGAAAAACTCACATTATTATATGGTCACCAAACTTAAAATTTTCTTTACTTAACTTGATAGGAATTAATACTTAATGTGGAGAAGAGTAGTTATCGACCACGTCAACCGTCATCTATGAAAGGTACCCTACCCTAGAATCCAGTTGACATGTCTTATATATTAGTGAATTGGAAATATATTCCACTACAGTACTCCCACACCAGAATTATAGCTGTGATAGAATTCGATGAATGGATACCACTAGTTGATACATTCTGTTTTTTTGTGAGAAGCCGGGAGAGCTGTGTTAAAATCACCGTACTTTTGAGTGCTGATTGTGAGAGTATTAAGTTCATGGTCGTTCCTGTGTTGCCTTTAGTAGTAGAGTGTATACGTGGAACAGTGTGGGGAGGTCAATGTTGCTGTCACAAGTAGCAAGTCAACTGTTCAATGTGTGGATCATCCATCGAAGTAGGCCTGTTCAAATTGTAGTGGGCGTTTCTGCCAAGGTAGGTGTGTTCATATCACATCCAAAGGTCATCAATGTGGGGAGTGAGTACTTATCGACCATGTCAACCGTCATCTATAAAAAGGTACCTCACCATAGATTCGAGTTAACATGTGTTATATACTAGTTAATTGGAATTTTAGTTTTGTAGTGGTAGATACACTACATTTTAAATAATTTAACTTAAAATAGTTTCAACATCTGCATATTTAAGAATAAATTTGCAGTAGAAATTACCAAAGCAAAATGCATTTAACTTTCATTATTTTAGATCATAACATAGGTACTAATTTTGCGTAAATATTATTTGTTAATAATTTTTAAGAATTAAATTTATTGCTTCAAATATAATACTTGATTGGATGATAAAAAAATAACAAGAAGTCATATAAGCAATTAGACATATTTAATGCTAAATTTTACTGTTTTTTGCTAGTACTGTCTTCTTTTGCACACACTACACTTCACCTAGCATTAAAACTCAAACAAGTTAATAACTAACAAATTGCAGAAACAAAAGTTTTTGCGAGATGCAAGGAAAAAAGTTAAACGAAGTGCAATTGCTTTTGACTTTACTGATAACACTAAATGTTGATATCAATAGTTAGCTATACGATCGAAAATAGACTGCATATTAGATTGTGATCAACAAAGTAATGGTGCATTCTTTTGAAGTAAGCAGCAGAGCTATTGTTCTTTTAGAAATTAAGACAACTTAGCTGGTGGTTGCCTACATATGTTTGCAAAATAAACCTTTTGTTTTAAGATTGTAAGAAAAAAACAAAATGTTTGCTTTTCACTTTTTTATTGATAACAAATATTTTAAAAAAATTGTCTCTCATTTATCTTTTTTATTTGAGTAATATTGCTCACTTAAACATGAAAAAAAATTGTAGAAAGCTGGTAATTTTTAACTTGTTACAAACATGCAGTTTTTGTACATTTAATATTAGCATTTTGCGTTGGATCTCATAATATGCTGTATTATAACAGAAAAAAAGGACAAATCAGGATAAAATATTTTTTATTAAGAACACTAAGAAATTTTAGACCTTAGCAAAGATTTTTAGAACATTAGTTCTTAAAATGATCATATATTGTTCTTCAATGTTTAGTAGGACACTATTTTAACAATGTTCCTAATTCTTATTTCAATACTGCCTGAATGAATGCTAAATGTTTTCAGAAATATTAGAGAAAAAATAATAAATTTTTCTGAAGATGGCAAAGAATTTTTATAGTTGGTAAAACCCATGGGAAAACAAGTTTTTCTCAAGACTGTAAAAACCATGGTAAATACCAGTAAAAATCTTACATTGCTTAACAAAAGAAGCTAGCACTGCTGAAGGTGTAATATTAAAGACCTTAAGTAGATAAAGAAGGATCACTACTAGTGAAAAAATGTAAAGATATACATTATTCTTTAGATAATGTATATATATCTTTATATAATAGTGAGGTTAAAAATTTATAAATTTGGTGAACCATATAACACCTCACATTTGGGAATTAATTTCCTTTGTAAGTAATAGAAGAAAACAGCTTTAGATTGAGCTGCATTAGCCTGAAGTGTAAAATGTCGGATCTTAGGTTGATAAATTAATACTTCAAAAAATACAAAAGAATATACTTGAGGTTACGAAATAATAACCTAAGATAGAACACCTCATGTTAATAAAAATTAACCTTTCCACGTGAAAAAATACACTTGAGGTTGATTTATGATAGCCAGAAGTGTAAAATAAAACTCTTTGCAAATAAATACCACAACTATATAAATCTATACCTAAGGTTAAAAAATAATAACCTAAAGTAGAACATCAAACACCTCACATTAATGAAAAACAACCTATCCAAGGGTGGAAAAATATACCTGTGGTAGATTTATGATAAACTGAAGTGATACCATATGTTGATAAATAAATACCTCAGAGGCATAAAATTAGATACTTGAGGTTAAAAAATAATTACCTGAGGTAGAATATGATACCTCACGTTAGTTAAAAATTACCTGAGGTAGACTTATAGTAAGGTTGAAAATGAAACACCTTTTAGTAGTAAATATCTACCTCTCTTCTAATATAAATATCTATCTCTAATGAAACACCTCAGGTTGATGCCTCCAGAGGTATATCTGAGGTATTCATTTGCACCCTTTTCAACCTAACGACCAGATTACAGAAGTCAAGCATCACTGGCTGCGATCAGTGTGCGACTTGGATTAGACTGCATAGGGACCGAGGGTGTGCGGTATAGGTCCTCGTTAAATTGTTCTACCACAAAGTGCTCGACCCCCTCTGCAAAGGATCAAATTTGTGATGGTCTTCGGATCATCTTCAGGAATGCTTCCCAGACCGTCGACAATAGCCCATTGTGCAGTTCTAGTGCGACGTAAATGAACTACAACAACGATTTCTCTCTACGACGATTGGAGCTGCATGATCGCATACACTATTATATACAAGGTATATTCCCAAATTTTCGATACATTTTCCAGTTTTTTCCAAATTGTGATTGCATGTGTTCGGATCATCCTCCGGGATGTTTCCCAGACCGTCGCCAATAGCCCATTGTGCAGCTCTAGTGCGACGTAAATTAACAACAACAACAACTCCAGTTTTTTCGATAAACGTTTACATGCGAGGTTTGAGATGCGAACTAAAATGTAATTTCGGAAATGTTTTTATTTGTGAATCTGTATCAATATGGTCCCGCAGTGGACTGATCGTTAAGACACGGTTCCCATCAGATCACCGAAGTCAAGCATCACTGGCTGCGGTCAGTGTGCGGGTGGGTGACCACTTGGATCAGTCTGCGTAAGGACCGAGGGTGCACGGTATTGGTCCTCGTTAAACTGTGCTACCGTAAAGTGCTCGATTCGCGCGCAGGTCATCGGGCTTCCGAAGCGGGGGTGCCATCCCCTCTGCAGAGGATCAAAATTGTGATGGCATGTCTTCGGATCATCCTCAGGTATGTTTCCCAGACCGTTGCCAATAGCCCATTGTGCAGCTCTAGTGCGACGTAAATGAACTACAACAACTGTATCAATATGAAAATCTGGTTGTAGTTCATTTACGTCGTACTAGAGCTGCACTATGGGCTATTGGCGACGGTCTGAGAGACATCTCTGAAGAAGATCCGAAGACGCAATTTTGTTTGAAGATCACAATTTTGATTCTCTGCAAAGTGGGATGGCACCCCTCACTTCGGTAGTCGGATGACCATCTCTCGCAGTCGAGCACTTTACTGTAGAACAGTTTAACGAGGACCAGTACCTCACACCCTTCGTTCCTACGCAGACTAATCCAAGTGGTCACCCACCCGCACACTGACCGCAGCCAGTGATGCTTGACTTCGGTGATCTGATGGGAACCGTGTCTTAACGATCAGTCCGTTATAGCCCATTGTGCAGCTCTAGTGCGACGTAAATGAACTACAGCAACTGATTAGGAACCGAGTTTTAACGATCAATCCAGTGCGAAATTTGGTAAAACCTGCGTTTGCAGTTATTCCGTATTTCCGAGAAAAATGTTCATTCAAGAAAATATGGATTAAATAAGATCGAATGAAACGATGTTGTTGTTGTTGTTACTTTACGTCGCAGTAAAGCTGCACAATGGGCTATTGGCGACGTCTGGGAAACATCCCGGAGGATGATCCGAGGACATGCCATCACAATTTTGATGCTCTGCGGAAGGGATGGCACCCCCGCTTCGGTAGCCCGACGACCTGCGCGCGAAATCGAGCACTTAACGGTAGCACAGTTTAACGAGGTCCAATACCGCACATCCTCGGTCCCTACGCAAACTGATCCAAGTGGTCACTCACCCGCACACTGACCGTAGCCAGTGATGCTTGACTTCGGTGATCTGCTGGGAACCGTGTCTTAACGATCAGTCCATGCGGGACCGAATGAAACGAAGAACAAGTATAATTTAAAATTCGGTCGCACAAGAATAGGCAGTTCGAATCGTACTCTCTAGCGCAAAATAAACAGTAAGTAATGATGCAAGTTTCTTGTGCGTTTATTTCATATTTATTTACCAGAGCTCTTAATACATCTTTAATTGACTGTATTATATAATTATAGCAGAACAATGAATTCTGTCAGTAGACCTGTATCAGAGATACTCAAGAATAAAGATATCGATGAGCCTAAAAAACGAAGTAGAGAAGATTGGCGTAAAGCAAAAGAGTTAGAAGAAGCTAGAAAAGCTGGTAATGCTCCTGCTGCTGTGGATGAAGATGGAAAGTAAGTGCAATTTCAATTAAATATGCATCGAGTTGAATTTTTGAGTGTTATACATAATCTCCTGAAAAGTTTACTACTTGCTTCTGCTCAGAATCTAGTTGAAGAGTTTCTTCAAATAGGTCAATCAAATGTTTCCTTTTTTTTAAGTGCCCGAACCTTGTATTTTATATATTGCCTTGAATAGACTTAGATAAAATTCAAACCTTTCTGTGAACAATATAGAAGGATATTTCCATATCGTGATCTTGGCCAATGGCCAAGGTCCTAAATGGATTTTGATATGGATGGTGCTAATGGATTTCTTTTAAAAGGAAAATTTAAAAGAAGAAAAAAGTGAAATATGTTGAGGTTTTCCTGTGAATTTCTGCGAATTATACTTTCTTGAGTTGATCTTCTTCGGGGATCTTTTTTTAATTTCTCCCTCACCACTGTTCAGGGTTGGCAGGTTTTTGACATGTGACAGTTTTTGACAGTTTAAACCATGGTTTAAACCATATGAATTCAAATGCGTCATGTCAAAAACCTCATTGTCAAAAATGTCGAAAATGTCAAAAACCTATATTCATATGTGAAATTTAATTAATACATAAAATTTATATATTTTTTAAAGGATAGTGTTTCTAAATATGTTCTAGAAAAAATAAGTTTAAAATTTTGAAGAAACACTTATATTTTGAATAGTAACCAAAATCTTGTACTTTTGAAAACTCACATCTTTTGTAATATTATGTATTCATTTTCATGTGTTATTGAAAATCTGCAGTGATATTATTAAGAAATTTATTTATAACCAAATTTAGTGTATAGTATAGATCAGTGGTGCGCAAACTAGGGGTCGCCAGAAGTTTTTTGGGGGTCGCCAAATTTTTATGAAATGCATTATCCCTGCATGCTGCATACCATACAGTGTACATATAAAGAGTGAAGCGCCATCACTCACTGTTTAATTGCAATTGGATTTTCGAAATGTCACGAAATATCGAGTCAGAAGTCATAAAACGCATCCAAAATTCATCTATATTTGCTTTACAACTGGACGAGACTACCGATATTACTAAAATGTCACAACTAATTATTTACGTTAGGTTTATTTTTAATGAAGATATAACAGAAACGTTTTTATGTTGCAAAAATTTGGAAGGAAAAACAACTGGAGAAAAAATATTCGAAGTAATAAATGAATATTTTGAAACCAAGTCCCTTACCTGGGCAAACTGTGTTGCGGTTTGTACTGATGGTGCTGCAGCATTAACAGGTTCGAATAAAGGGCTCAGAGGCTTAATTCAGAAGGTGGCACCTCATATGGTATTTAATCACTGTATGATTCATCGGAAAGCTCTTGTTGCAAAAGATATGGATGAAGAGTTGCACAACGTATTACAAGACGCTGTTAGTTCAATTAACTACATTAAATGCAACAGCCACAACAGCCGTCTCTTTTCAATACTTTGCAATGAGATGGGCTCAACGTATGAGAAATTACTGTTACACATCGAAGTCAGATGGCTTTCACGTGGGAAAATACTATGACGGATATTTGATTTGAGAAATGAAGTGTACATGTTCTAAATCGAAAAGAAACATAGATTGGCAAGTTTGATCAATGAAGTTTGGCTAGGGAAGCTGAGCTATTTAGTTGATATTTTCGAAAAACTTAACGACTTAAATTTGAGCTTGCAGAGTGAGAATTCAACTATCATAACTACAGCCAGTAAAATTCAAGCTTTTAAGAATAAGTTTAGTCTCTGGCAAACTGAACTGAATAAAAACAACAGCAACATGTTCCCTTGCTTTAACGATTTTATCAAGGAAAATAATATAGATATATTTACATTTAAAAACATCATTTCCAATCACATTGAAAAGTTAAAGAAAAATTTTTCGAGAAGGTTCGAGGATTTTCCTGAAAACGATCTTGGTTGGATTCGTGATACATTTTCCTTTGACATATGCAGTTCAACGCTTCAAATTAGTGAGAAAGAGCAATTGATAGATCTGATTAGTGATTATACTCTTCGAAATCAATTTGAGACTCAGCCTTGCCAAACATTTTGGTTATCCGTGGAAAAACAATATCCCGTTTTATGCAAGAATGCCATCAGAGTGTTAATACAATTTGCATCAACGTATTTATGTGAAACTGGATTTAGCAAGCTAGTTTCAATAAAAACTAAATACCACTCGCGTTTAAAACCTGAAGATGATATGCGAATTGCAATTAGCAACATACATCCAAACATCGATGAGATAATTAGAAACTTGCAGCCACATACATCTCATTAAAGGGCAATTTACTGATTTTTGTGTTATACAAAAAGTATTTTCTTAAAATTATAAATAAAATTAATATGAGTCAAATATGATGATGTTTTTATTCGAGGAAACGAAATAATGCTCGAAATATACATCGTATTTGTGAACATTTATCTCTAGGGGTCGCCAAAAATTTTCTCTCTACAAAAGGGGTCGCGGTCGAAAAAAGTTTGCGCACCACTGGTATAGATTATACAAAAAATTAGACATTTTCAAAGATAAACATTAGCAGTTTTGTACATTAGACATCTTCTTTTAAAGAAAAATCTTTTTAATATTTTTTTAAATCTTCTTAATAATCTTTTTAACATAAGACAATACAAATTTAAGTGCTTTCTGTTAAATACACAGAGTAGTTAGTGTCGATTTACAGTATATTCAGCCTATTCATTTTGCTGAATATGATATAGTTTTGTTGAATATCTAAATATTCAGCTGTTGAATAGTTACTTCTTGCTTTCAAGATATGCATTATTTGTATTCTTAATACGAGTGGAGAAAAAAAATTTAAGAGATAAAAATTTTTTTAAAATGATAAGTGTAATAATTATAAATAAATATAATAAACAATATGAATTATATTTATCATTATTCATAAATATAACTACTTTTAAATTCAAATTAACATACTGGATAATAAAGATATTCGGTATAACATTAAAAAATTTTTTTTTATACACTTGTATCTTGTATCAAGTTTGTATTTATACAACATAACTTGTAAGTTCCTTATAAATATTAGTTATATGTTCCTTATATGTCAAAAATGCATAGTAATAAACTTTTAATTTTCTTAAGTATCAAAAAGAAAAAAATTTTAAATATAAATATTTAAACAATTTTTGTGCAAAATTTTTCTGCACATGCATTTGAATATAAATTTCTGAGATTTTAAATCTGTTATTTTACCTTAATTTTAATTAAAAAATATTTTAAAACCTGCTGATTACCTATAGTATAATTAAATTTCAATATAATGCATGGCAACTGTTGGTAGTTTTGAAGTTTATATATTTTCTTGGCAAACTTCAGTTTTTGACGGTTTAAACCAGTATTATACCCTTGTCATGTCAAAAACCACTTTTTGACGTCAAAAACCCAACCCTGCCACTGTTGCTAGAAGTTCCTATGACTTGTCAATTATTTTGGCGTAGATCAGAATATGGAAATCCTCCAACAATCTTAATTAAAAAGCAGTTTGCAGACTCTTTTAACTAGTTACGAGTTACAACACTCCCCCCCCCCATTTCCATACTGTTGTTTTCATTGTAGTTTCGATAATTTTTTTCATTAAATTCTTCACATCAAAAGAATTATTGTAATTGTAGAGTTTTTAAAAAAGGTGAACTACCAATTGCACATGGTTTAGCTAGACTATGGTTCAACAAGATGTAATTCTGTAATACTTTAAATAATTCTTTCTACTTTAATAAGTTAAAACAATTCATAGTGTACTGTCCAATTTTTTTTTTTTTTTTTTACTTTAGATTTTTATTATTTCTGATATTTATTCATGTTTTCTCCTGCTAAATCCGAAAAAAAGTGTGCAAATTTAACAATCGAAACATTTCACTTCACTCTTGAAATCTGCAATCTTGTTTTATGCGGGCTCTACTTTATTATGAAAAACTCCACACTTCTGAGCTAAGTTTTCTAAAGGCGTATGTTTCCTGCATCAGATTTGAGTTTGAAACCTTAAAAAGTTTACAGAGACTGAAAATGCTCCTTGTAAAAGTTTTGTTTAAAATGTTATTTTTTTCTTTCTTCTTCTCGCTATTAAATAAAGAAAATTAGTCAATCTATGTAACTACACCGTCATTATCACTCTGCCAAAACAGAGTGATAATAACTTCTTTCATACAGTCTGAGATTAGGAAATTAATACCGATTGCACTAACATTGCCAAATAATAACAGTTCGTCTTGGAAGAGTTTTTCACAAATTATAACAAAATAAAGTCTTTAAAGACCGTTTTGAAGCTATAACCTTTTTATGCCACTAATGAAGGTGTCAATTGTGTTATGAATTTCAAACATGCTATTGACTAGAGAAATAAAAAACGTATATAAAAATTTAAATTCCTTTTATTTTAAAAACCTTAATTTAAATGGAGAAAAAAACTGAAATCAATGAGAAATAATGTTTTATCACTAAACATTGAAGGGTAAAATATACTTGAGGGTGCCCCTTGGTGAAATTGGCGACTTATCCATTAGGCTCCATTCCTGTTTACGCGGAACACTGTGGTAACAGTAATGGCAGCCAAAACATAATGATATTTCAATAAAACATTGGAAAATTTCACCAAAACATCGGCCAAAACATTATAAAATTGTAATGAACCCAATATAAGTAAAATTAATAAACCCAATAAAATGCATTTTGAATCGAAACAAAGATTAATGGAGTAAGCACAGAAAGAAAAGGAAAGAAACAACTCACTTCTTCATTAAGCTTGAATATCCTCAGATTTGGGTGCACAGAATTCTCTAATAGAGGTTAGATGCTGTCTAAATTTATCATGAATAGAATCTGTGTACCTCCATCGCCACTTAAATTCGGCGAAATATAAATTGGAAATGGCGTCTGTGGTATCGGACTGGCTGTGACATTTTTTCTAAAGTCCCTTTTTATAACTGCCCATATACCTTTGATCTTATTGACCAGGGTTGGCAAGGTTTAGGACTGAATGGATTAATCCACGGTTTAAACCGACCTGTCTTAAACCCCTTTGTCCAAAACTGTCTTAAACTGTCCAAAACCCTTTTACTCAAATTATGTCACAATTTTATCTGAACAATATTTAAAAGGTAAAATAAACATAGAACTAATAACATATTGATAATTAAATCTGCTGGAGAATATTTGTTTTTAAAAGTATAATGTTTTATTAATATTGTTTGACTCTTCAATTTAAACATTAAACAAAAGAAAATTAATCAGTAATCAAGTTCAATTGGTCCTCTCATTCAATAGTACATAACTGAAATTGGACATTGCCATACAGGTTAAGCTATTAGGGACTAAGTGCTTGGTTGGTCATAAACAGGTTTATTTATCTATAGTACTATCCAAGAATACTTTTATTTCATTCATGTTCGATTCTTTTAACATAGTGGTGATACATCACCAGTGTCAGTAACTGAAACTGATGTTATGCTCTTCAAAACTGTTAATACATTTTTTAGTTATTTTGTATTTCCAATTTAAACTAATATATTTATGTTTAAAAACAATTTTTTTTTAAATAGATGTCTTTTTTATCATCCTTTAATGCAGAAATTATAACATTTTTAAACAAATTAAGTAGTAAATTGTATAAAAAATATCAAATATTTATTGATACATGTAATTATTATGTGTACTATGGTTACACCTATAGAATTTTTACCTTTTACCAAAGTTTAAAGTTTTGAATACTTTAAGACAGTTTTATCCAGTTTAAGACAGTAAAGATATCCAGTTTAGACAGTGTGTCCTGTCCAAAACCAGTTTAGGACATCCAAAACCCCAACCCTGTCCTTGACCAAAAGCAAAAGTATTCTTTTCAGCCGGTATCTAAGATAAAACTAACGGGCCTCTGAAATTACTTGTACCGTTGAACATATAAAAATAACGCTAAAATCTAAGCCAATCAGAATTACAATTGGGTTTCAACATTGCCCAGCTTGGGGATGAGCCGCTATCACAACTTGGCGAGAATCAAGGGGCGCCGTCAAATATAGTCTACCCCATCGAAGTCATAATTCTGGTCTATTTTCTTTGTATAATTTATTTGTTAGCTACATAATATAATCTGTAATTTATAAATGTGGTATTTGTTTTGAAATCCACACTTCTATTTAAAAATTCCATCCTCAAAAATTAATATCAGAATGAAATTTCTCTCCAAAGCTTTTCTTTAATATGACATTGCTCCTGAGTATTCACTTTTTTAAAACTTCTTTTTAAGCAGTCATTGATAATTGTAACCTTTTTTGATGTTTGTCATGTCAAATATTCAACTCTGATTCTAAATATCTTTAATTTTAGGGATATTAATCCTCATCTACCACAGTATATTTCTTCTGCTCCATGGTATTTTGGTGCGAAAACTGCAACTTTGAAACACCAAAGGCCCCAACCTGATCGACAGAAAGATTTCAGTCAAATTAGTGATGAATATGTACGAGGATTAAAGGTAATTACTCCTATTATATTTAAGAAGAAAAAAATAATTTTTTTCTTGAATTCAAATTTCACAAATGAGTAAATTTCTTCAGTAAGTCGGTATAATGTAATCGTTTTCTTAAATTAAACCATCTGAAAATTAATATAATATGTCTTGGTTACAGCTTTATATTTTTTAAACTAATTACGCCTTGTATATTTCTATTATGTTTTTCACTTTATCAAAGATTTTTTTAAAAATTTTAGATGATTTAAGACCTTTAAAAAAAAAATGCTGTGACTAGCTATCTTAAATAATTAGGTAATATCAAAATCATGCAATTACTTTGAAATATAATAAAAGAATAATTTTTTTTTAAGATTTTAATTTATTATTTTCATAAACAAAATAAAAAAATTAAGATACCATTAATTAATGATTTACAGGTGTATATCATTATAACTTTTATTAGTATAAACCTTTGTTAATTAGGGATTCTATCTTATGATTTTTTTAAAATTAAAAATGCATTGCCAAAAATGAGAATCTGTTTGACAATTGTCTTCTTAGGTTGTATTGAGAAATAATTTTTTGATTTATAAAGAAAAAGTTTGGAAATATCTTTTACTTATTTTTAGGGTTCAATTTGTGTCCGCTATCGCCCTGGTGCATGTGAGAACTGTGGTGCAATGACACACACGAAAAAAGATTGCTTAGAGGTACACTAACTAATTTTTCTATGTAAATTGTTTTCTTTTATTCCTTGCTATTGTTTATTAGTTATTGTATCAGAAATGTTGTTTGTTTCTTTTTTATAAATCATTTAACTCTTTGTGTAATTCGAATTGATTTACAAAAATGTAATGCAATTATTTTACTTCATCGTCTGTCGCGCCTTGTGTAAAACTAATCTGTTTTGTTTTTTTTTACTTCGTTGTTCAAAATATATTTTTATGGCCTTGCTTTCATCCTGTTAAATCAATAAATACCAATGGATTACATTTATTTTAATTATCCCTTTTTCTCTTAAAAAATGCATATCAAATAAGGATAGTTCTTTTATACCTACCTACAAAAAAAAAAAATCAAATAAGGGTAGTTGTTTTTTTCCTAGCTATGTTAATTTATGCTTCGATAAAATGGTTCACAACCTACAGCATGGAGGCTAAATGTCACCCTTTAATAGCCCTCTAGTGTCACCGATTCCGCTGGTGTTGAGTTGGGTCTAGTCAGTTCTATCATGATTGTAGCCTAACCATCCAGCTTATATAAATAGCAAGGTGCACATTTAATCTGTTATGTCTTGCAGTCATCTCATCTGTTGTGGCATGGAAGATAAGAGTTAAGGGTAGTTAAGTAAAAATATTAGAGTTAAGGCTACCAATTCATGCTGTCCACATTGACGAGTGCTAACATTTGCAAAAGGCCTCAAAATTTTTCAAACAATTAGAAACGTCCGTTATTTACACTTATATACTGAAGAGAGAAAAAAAAAAGGCAACCCGTTACAAATGTTGAAGTTTTATTCTTTGCATTTAAATGAAAAGAGTGTGTTCAACTTGAAATTTCTTTCTTTTTTTTTCAGTAAATAAATAAACATGTTTTTTTTATTTTAAAAATTTTTTTTTACTTATTTTAAATTTATTAATTTTTAAATTTTTTATTACTTTTCATACTTTTTCAAATCTTTCTTTTAAACTCATGTCCGTCACGTTCGTATTATTCTCAATGGTCGATACTTCGAGAAATGATGAATCGAGGCAATATGATGAAAAATAAATTTTTCTTGAAGGAAATTTAAAAACCTGTCATAATTTAATTTGATTAAAAAAGACTAAATGTCCAAAATATCAAAAGTTTTTTTTCACTTCAGAAACATACATGTATTTTATTTTTTAATTGTAATGCCAAATTGCTATTGTTTTAATAAATTTTGATATTGTTTGAATATAATTTTACTGTTTCTTTTTCAATGGCATTTTACTTTCTATTTTATTAAGACAACCAAAATAAATAAGTAAATAGATTATTAATTAGATATAAATATAATTAAGGTTTAAAAAATCATTACAGTGACGTTTAAAGAAAAAACCCCAAACTCTTGGAATCGCTTTTACCGTGTCACGAAACCTTACGGTTAAAGAAGTTAATTGACATAAATATTTATTTCTGTGTAACCTTTAAAAAGGAAAACTTTCTGTACCGTTCTTATGAAAAAGATGTAGCTTGCTTTAAGGAAAGATTTCAGTACACATAAAAAAAAAAAGAAAAACTTTCACATTAAAAAATAATAATTTAAATCAAAGAGCATTTTATATTAGAATGCATACCTGCCAAGTCTCCTGTTTTTTTTAACAAAGACTCCTATATTTTATGACTATCTCCTGTTTTTGAAGAAATTAAAAAAAAAATTTTTTTCAATAAAATAACTGTTGATGGCTAAAATACTTCTCTTATTCCTCAACAGATGGTGTTATTGCCAATATTGATGTTGAGTGTTAATAGTTTAAGTAATTATAAAAGATGTTTTGAAAACGTTTTCTTTACTTTAAGATTTAAATACATATTTTTTTCTTCGGCAAATGTAAGTGCTTATATTATTTCCTATTTTGAATTTCTCTTCTTGACTTACATGATTATGCACGATGAATTAAAACACTTTACTCGTAGTCTAAAAAATGTCGCTAGTAAAATCTTCGTTATTTTATTTCTCCAGTGTTGGCAGGTATGAGAATGAACAACATACTAAAAAGAAATGCTAAATATTAAAAGTGTATACTTAAAAAGATTCCTTTTTTAATTTAAAATAATTCCTAATATGGTTATTTTTTAATTTTCAAATGATAGTAGCTATGATACTTTTAGCTACTTTATATGTTTTCTGCATTCTCAATTTTTAAAATATTTTCAGCGACCCAGAAAAGTTGGTGCTAAATATTCGCAAAGTGATTTTGCACCGGATGAGACAGTACTTCCAAATCTCATGCTAGATTATGACGGTAAAAGGGACCGTTGGAGTGGTTACGACCCAAGCAACTACCACAATATTGTTGAGGAATTTTCTAAAATTGAAGAGGTATTTTCCTAATGCAATATCATTTTTCTTAAATTAATTTTTATAGTTTATCCTTTTTTTTATCCGTAATAATCTGGAACAATGAGGAAAGAAAATAAAGGAATTTGTATATCAGAATTTTATTCTAATGCCCAAAGTACTTAATTTGCTTTTGAGATAGTACAAATTATGAAAAAATTTATAATGTTTAATTTTGGTTCAATTTATATCAATGAAAGTAGATATTTTCTGACCTTTTTCTATCCTTATTCTAGTTAAAAATCAGATAAAAAAAATTATATCTCATAATAACAACAGCAAAGGGGGAAAAAAAATACTTGCGTCTGACATCTTTTAACTGCTCTACCTGAATCCTTTTACATAATAAGTTTGTTAAGTTTATTTTTGTAGCATATTTTTATAACAAGATCATTATTTTCAATTTGAATAATAAGTAGTTTGAATTATATTTTATATGTATGAATAAGACAAGATTGAAAAATTATTAAAGATGGATAAGTTTTGATAAATTTGAGATTGGTAGATTTATGCCTTCAGTTATAAAAATAAGAGAAATTTGATGATTCATCAGATGGATGATTCACTTGATTCACCTAAGAAAATTAGGGAAAAGACAGAGATTTTCTTTTTCTGAGTACTTGCGGCTGTGTATACCAATATTGCATGTTTATTTCATTGTTAAAAAACATCACATTTCGTTTGTATTTAGGTTTTTTGTGTTTACTGTTTTTCTAATTTTGTTAAAAATTATGTTGTTTAATTGTTAGGAACTAACATATTTCATTTTCTACATGCATATCTTTTTTCTTGTGAAATTCTGTCCATCTTAATATTCTTTCTTACTAATTATTAATATGTTTTTTAGGCTAAGCGTCACTTAAAAGAAGAGAAACTAAAGCAAGATTATTTATCAGATGAAACTAACTTAGCTAAAGAACAGGTATTATTATTATTTTTTTTTTTTAACAAAATTTTAATTTTTTTCTCTTTTTTATTTCTATGATTCTATTTAAGCCTAACCCTGAAATGTTTATTTGTGAGATTTGTGTAATTTTAATATTAATATTGTAAATTGTAATTTTAATCTTAGTAGTAAAGTATAAAATATTTCTATGTCACAAAGTCAGAATTTCATTTCTGAAATTAAGCTGGAATTGTAAGTTCGAAGTGTATTTGATCAAGTTTTAATTCCTAATCCAAAGCTTTAAGTTGCTTTAAAGATTTTTTATATTATGACTAATTTTTTTTACAAGGTATTATTATCTGCATATAGTATAAATACAAGTATAAACATTGTGATGACAATTTATAAATATATGCATATGCATGTGCCTTAAGAAAACAATTCTATTGATCTCTTAGGACACTATTTGCTACTTTTTATAGAAATTATCCATGCACTGTATATTTAAAGAATTTTTTCATATAATTAGAGTTACATCAATTTTTTATTCCATCTTTTCAATTATGTTAAAAATTCCTGAGTGCAACCATTCAATTAGTTCGTGACTATGCTACTAATTCTATCAGAACAATATTGAAAAGCATGAAGGATGTTAATATAAATGCTTCTTTTCAGATTTAAAGAAATAAACTAATTCTTCAAACTTTAAAACCTCTTAAATTTTATAAAATATTATATATATATATATATATATATACAGTGAAACCTCCGTTAAGCGGACATTCATGGGATCAAAAAATTTGTCCGTTTATGAGAGTTGTCCGTTTACGGGAAGGTTACCCTAATAACGAAATTTAACACCGTGAATTGTTTTTAGAATATTCTCAAAAATGTAGAAACAATTAAATAATATCTACAAGGATACTGTAAATATCTACAAGAATATTTATTTAAACAATAAGAAAGATAAAAAAGAATATATAAAGAAGTTTGATATAAATACACAATTCTGGATGTAGCTACAGATAAATAAATATAATTTTCCTATTAGCATAGATACTAATGTTAGACATATGATACCAAATAGGAGCGTACTGTCCTCAGTCCGTTTCAATTATTAGGTTCACATCCCCTTACACCTACTTATCATTTGATAGGGAACATGGTTAATACCTTCTTGGAAAATAAACCTCCCATGATTCGCAGAAAAAAAAGTAATGCATACCTGTAAGTCATGAGGACCTATGGAGATGATTATTCACAATTGATCAATCAAGTGTATGAATAAATGTTTCATTTATATAAACACCTCAAAGATTATACTTCTGTTCTCTTTTTTTTACCCAAGTTGTGTTAAATACAGTCTTCAAATTGATAAGAAAATTAAAGAAATTTTCAATGGGGAAGAAGCATTGAGAAAAGTCATTTCAACTTGAGGGGTCTCATAACCTGTGAGGTCCAGATGAAAAGATCAAAAGATGCTGATGTCAGAATTATTTCAGGAGTGCAGTACCATTTTCTCTCCTTTCTTTACAAAGATAAGGCAAGGTGACAGGAGAAAGATTGATTTTTCGGTGGTGAAATAGCTTAACAATATTTTTAGTTATGGATAAGGCAAAAAGTTTTATTTACATGCTGTGAAAAGTTGAATTTTTTTAGCTTGCAATTTATTTAGAAAAAGTAGTGTCCGGTTTGTAGAGATTAAAAACTACGTTTCAGGACCAAAATGACTGTTCGCGTCCGGTTACGGGAGTGTCCGCTTTGCGGAGAATGTACATAATGGTTTATTCATAGAAGATTCCCGGGGAATTAAAAATATGTCCGTATTGAGAGGCGTCCGTTTTGCAGGAGTGTCCATAACAGGAGGTTTCACTGTATATTAAAGCATAGGTGACAGGCAGGCATTTAGGCAACAGAAAAGCCCCATTTCTCTCCTTCTCACGCATGAAAGAACTTAACTTTTGATGTCTTTCATGTAATAAAAATGAGTTTGATGGAAAAAGACGTTCTCCTCCAAGAAGTTGTTTAGTAAATAAACTGCTGTTTGTAGAAAATGCAACACCATGAAGGAATCATCAGAATCAAATGAAATTCGCAGCAAATGTCAATTATAGGGTATTATGCAAATTAATAAAGTTTCAGAGCCATCGCGCGTGCGTGGCGCGCGCAGCGCCCTCTGAATTGATGCTGAAAGCGTATAAATAAAGTGCTGTAGCGGGACGTTGAAAATAGTCTATGATTATTTGTTAGTGGCAAACGTTTAGTGAGACCTGAGTATGCCTCCACGACGGAAGAATAAGAAATTCAAGCAACTTACGGAGTTTGAACGAGGGAGGATAATCGGCCTTCGAGAAGGAGGATTTTCCTATCGCGCAATAGCAGCTCGTATGCAGCGGAACAGTTCCACAGTGATGCGAGTTTGGAAGCAGTGGACCGACGAGCACCGAACAACTCGAAAAACAGGCACTGGACGACAGAAGGTGACGTCAGAGCGCGATGATCGACACCTGCTCCGCATGGCGGTGAATGATCGCACAGCTTCCTCCAGGCAGCTGGCAGCACATTGGTCTACTGCTACAGGCGTACAATTGTCGGCTTCGTCAATTCGTCGTCGTCTGCTGCGCCGTGGATTGCGTGCAAGGGTGCCATTATACAGGATTCCCCTCACGGCGGATCATCGACGGCTGCGTCGGCAGTGGGCTCTTGAGCACAGAGACTGGCGAGCTGATTGGCACCAAGTTGTCT
Organism: Parasteatoda tepidariorum; assembly: GCF_982258835.1. Taxonomy (NCBI): domain Eukaryota; kingdom Metazoa; phylum Arthropoda; class Arachnida; order Araneae; family Theridiidae; genus Parasteatoda; species Parasteatoda tepidariorum. The sequence continues at coordinate 19,607,118 of NC_141764.1, read as the reverse complement.
TTTCAGATGAATCACGCTTCAATTTGTGGACCCATGATGGCCGTGTTCGTGTTAGACGTTATGCCGGTCAACGCTGCCTTCCTGAGTGTATTATTGAACGACATAGTGGTCGAACACCCGGAGTTATGGTCTGGGGTGCGATTTCGTATCATGGACGATCCAATTTGATACGAATTGAGGGTAATCTCAATAGCAACAGATACGTCCTTGAAGTGCTACAGCCCGAAGTCGTTCCTTTCCTTCAAGGCATCCCTGGAGCTATCTTTGAGCAGGATAATGCACGCCCACATGTTGCGCGGACTGTTAGAGACTTCTGTTCAGCACAACGCATGCAACTTCTTCCTTGGCCTGCTTATTCGCCGGATATGTCGCCTATTGAGCACGTGTGGGATATGGTTGGTCGGCGTCTCACTCGTGATCCGCGTCCTGCAGTTTCCAAAGACGAACTTTGGTTGCGCATACAAGCGATATGGAATTCTCTTCCTCAAGCAGATATTCAACATCTGTTTGACTCCATGCCACGTCGTATAGCAGCACTTATTGCAGCGCGTGGTGGCTGCACCAAATACTGATTTCGGATGCTTAATTTGTTTCTTTTGTTTTGAAAATTTCATCATTTATTTGTATCAGTACAAGTCGTTTCTGCATTAAATTTCATTTGATTCTGATGATTCTTTCATGGTGTTGCATTTTCTACAAACAGCAGTTTATTATACTTAATCGATTATGATTGATACAATAAATTATATATAAAATTTTTGTTTTGACGAAAATTTATTTAACTGGTTATTCAGATATCGGAATTTGAATGCTGCATGTATGTAATGTTTAATCAACTACTGCTACATATATGTAGTACTATATGCAGTGTTTTATTAATATTAATATGATAATTACTTTTTGTTTTTCATTTATAAGAGTGAAATATAATCTCTAATTTGGGAAAATAGTTGTATTGTTTTGACAAATGTTTACAGCTCTGGGATAGACCAAGAATCATTACTGAAAAAATGGTTTTTCATGTTTTATAAATGTTTTTTGCTGATAATTTTTCCTTATTTTTGCAGACAAAAGATGCTGATATTGATGACGATGATGATGAGGAGAAGTATGCAGACCATGCTGATATGCCAGGTACAAAAGTGGACAGCAAACAAAGAATTACGGTCAGAAATCTTAGAATTCGAGAAGATACTGCTAAAGTAACTACGAAACCGTAACTTTTTTAGCAAAATTATTTCTACGATATCTTGTACGAAAAATACTAAGTTTCTGTTGTTTTTCAGTATCTCCGAAATCTAGATCCTAACTCTGCATATTATGATCCCAAGACGAGAGCAATGAGAGATAACCCTTACAAAACCACTGGAAAAGATGCTACAGAGTAAGGCTAAGCTTTTTTTTATAGATATATTTTAAATAATTTTTTTGTTTAAATTATGTTAGTAATACTTCTGAAATATATTATGCTAAAATTTTTTTTTTACCTCTTATACTGTATAGTGCCAAAAAGGGGGGGGGGCAAACATATTTGTAGCTGCCAACTCTACTGGATTTTGCCAATTTCTCTTGGTGTACTGGTTTAATTAAAATTCTCCTGGTTTTTGTACATTTTAGAAAATTCCCTAAAATTGAGTAAGTTTCCTTAAAATGTTCCTATTGAAATAGAATTTTTGTACAAGTTATTGCTTGCTTACTAGAATATTTAAATAAGTATTACTAATACATAATGAAATGAACCTCATTTATAGAAATCAGATCAAAACCTTTTTGTTCTATGATCAGTTTATTTTTATTCAGAACTCTGTTTTTAAATTAATTAAAAAATATATTTTAACTATCTTTGATGAAATAAATGCCTATTAACCCCTTAACTGCCGCGGGCGTATATATACGTCTCGGCCAGACGATGCGTTAACTGCCGCAGGCGTATATATACGCTTTCCTGAAGTACGATGCTTTGCATTGCGCTGCTATAAATAGAACTACACCCCCTACTTCAGAATGCAGTAAACTGACCTTGGAAGTGTTTGCTTTGCGAATGCATTACTAATTTCGGAATGGGAAAAGGATGTTATGGAAAAGTGATATCATATTAATCGCTTGTGTGTATTTATTTGAGTAAGGTCGGGTTTATTCTTTTTTCGCTTTTGTTTTCCGTATGTATTTGGTGCTTTTTATTCTTTCCATCAACGTCTTCAAAGAAAAATGCATCGCGAAAATGTGCTGTTTGTTCAAGAAAAAAAATTCATCGTGAATCCCGCTATCCGTGCGATGAATGTGGTGTTGGTTTATGTGTCCAACCATGTTTCAGGATTTATCATACAACAGCTAAGTTTTAGCATCTTTTTTATTGTATTTTTATTATTTAATTTAAATTTTGTATTTTCTTTCTTTCCTTTTTCTTGTCTTGTAAAAGTAAACTGTTTTTAAATTGCAAAGCGTGCATCATTTTACCCCACCAAAACACCGCGTAAGAAGGTGCACTTGAGCGAAAAACGGTGGCACTGGGGAGTGAATCACGTAGATTTTACTCGGCAGTTAAGGGGTTAATATTCTAAATGAGTAAACATAATACATAACATTTCAAATATGTTTAATGTCAATCATAACTGGAAAATATAACAATTTGTCTATTTTGATGACTATAAAAGTCCTTTATATTCCCTATGTGTAACATGTTCAGTACATTATGCAACAATTATCATGAAATTTATATTATTTCGTAAAATCTAATGGATTTTTTCCTATCCTATATACAGCTATATATTTTGTATGCAGCTTTTTTTTTGCTTATTAATTTAAAATTCATGCAGTATTATTATTAAAAATTTAACGTGTTCTAAATTTAATGTGTTCCTAATGTTAGATTTAATTAATTTTTTTCCTTATCCTCCTTCTAAAAAAATTATTGCATATGCAAAAATGTAAATGATATGCAATGAACAATTCCTTCTATAAGAACAAAGTCTTGCTTCGAGGATATTTCAATTAGTTTAATAAATATTGACATATTTTAGTGTTATGTATTGAAGACATGTTTTTAAAATTCTATTTTTATAAAAAAAACCTGACAACAGAATGCACATTCCTAGGTCAAGAAACGCAACATTCACAAGTACTCACAGTACGAACAATCACTCTGTGATTGTTATTTTATGGGCATGTAACTAAGATTGTCTTTCAAATTTTTTCAGAAACCTGCACTTGTCTGATTAGAATTTTTTTAAAGTATTTCAAATGAGTACAAAAAGTTAAATATTTTTAAAAAGTTAAATGTAAAATATTTAGTACATTATGCAACAATTATCATGAAATTTATATTATTTCCTAAAATTTACTGAATTTTTTCCTGTCCATGTTGGCAGCTATGCATATTGAATAATTCTCAACTTAAAACCAGGTATCAAAACTAAGCTAGCAAAGTGAATATGAAAATAATTATTTATTATTGTTTATTTCAATAATGTGTTAAAAAATTTGAATTTCAAGGTATGAAAATTAGTATGCAATTTTAATCTGTGTACTATATTTGTCTGCTTTTAGAATTTTCTAATTTAATTTGTATTATTATTGAAACTGATAAGAAAATTTCTTTTAATCCAAACTATGTAAAAACGTTGACTTATGAATACTGTTCTAAATATTCTCTCTCATAATGATATGAGTTCAAATAATTTAAAATAATTTTGAGAACTTTAATTTTTTAACTAAATTTTGAGATTTTTTTATGGTCTGATCCAATGTATCTAAACCATTTTTTAGAAATAATTATGATGTTTAATTATGATGTTGCCTTTTTTTCTCATTGTTTCTTTATTATTCATATGATAAAATAAGTAACTAAAAGTATGTTTTTGATTTATTAGGTTAGCTTATGCTGGTGATAACTTTGTTCGTTATACGGGAGATACTTCAAAGCATAGTCAGACACAATGTAAGTATAAATTTATCTATTAGCTCTCAATTTTTATTTTATGTAAAATTACTTATTAAGCTTTTTCTATGAGTTGATCTTTAAAACTGATAGTTATGTATAAAACAGATTGTTATGCATAAATTGAAAGAATAAGGCATAAATTGAAAAAAATTGAACACCAGAAATAACTTTTGCTCTAACAATTTAATTATCACATACTAGAGCTCAATCTTAATGGGTTAAGCTGTTAATTTTTAAATAATTTAATTGATTAGCACAGAGTGTTATTTTAAGTTAAAAAAAATCAGGCAGAAAAACTATACATTTCTCTAATACAGGCAGAACTTTCTCTAAATAAATATTCCTTCTTTTTTCTGGCAGATTGTAATTTTTGACTCCAGAAATATAAGAGCCACTCTCTAAAAAATATAGTCCCAATAATTTACTCTGGAGAGCTGTTTAAAGTTAAATTTCTTAATGTTTATCATTAAGAATTGCAGATTTCGCTATATCTCTGAAACTACCGAAACAAACATTTTTTGTACACAATTATAAAACTTAATAATCCAACGATAATTTTATGTAGCTAAAAAGTTTGAATAACTTTTTAGAATTTTTATTAAATTTTTTAATAACAGTCAAAAAAAATTATATAGTGTGCAAATTCTTACATAATTTTAAAGTATTTTAATAATGCTATTATGAAACATGCAAATTTTTGCATCATTTTAAAGAATGTAAATATTTCAATGACAAAAAAAGGAAATTTGAACAAAATTTAAAGAAATTTAAACCTTGATTTCAATGATTCCTACCTTGTTTGACTTTCCAAGATCTATTCGACCAAAAATTATTCAACTTGTCGGCTAATACCATAATCAATATCGAAAAATTAGTTTTGCACATGTTATAAAAAGAGTGTTTTTAGTTAGATAAATTCTGGTAATTTTTATTTTCTTTCTTAAAATAATAATTTTGTGCTTTTTTTTTAAATAACTGCATAACTTGCTTACATTTTGCAGCATATAAACTTAAATCCTAAATGAACTCTTGAACTACTTACATTTTAAAAATATTTTTGTTTAAAAAATATTTTTACCGAAAGGCAAAAGTTATCTGTCTTTTTACACTTGTAATTGTTTCAGCATTTTAAAACATAGTTGTTATTTCTTTGTTTTTCCTAAAAAACATATTTTTTTAAATAGAATAAGAGTTTGAAAAAAGTTATAGATATTTGTAATTCAAGTAATGTATTTTTATATACATATACAGTCATTTCTCAATATTAGAAGATTAATAGGAGATACTAAAAACTTCATGATATCAAGCATATATATATTCGTATATGACTTGACTATTTTAATCGAATATATATATTTTTTAACAATTCAGTCAAAATAATGACTGTGTAGTCATTAAAAAAATACATGTATTTGTTGTACATGTATTTATTTCAAAAAACATTTATTTTGAACAATGTCAATATTTATGATTTTTATTTGATTTTAAATTTAGTTTTTCTGTTTCATCATCTTCCTTCTCTAATATATCTTCAGATGCAATCTTTTCTTTAAACATTTCTGATTCTTTCCAATCACCAAATACTGCAAAATTATTGTCTAGGGCAGTGGTCGGGAAACTTATTAGCAAAAGAGCCAAATACGAACGTTACAACAATTTAAAAAAAAAATTGGGAGCCAAATCTGCTTGTTTAGTAAACTTTTGTTACACTAAATAAGTAGCACATTAAATAAAACTAAATTTCCTATTTAATAAATATTTATTAATGCTAACAATGTGCTTGCACCTCCTTGGAAAGTTTGAGTAAATCAGGTTTGTATGTTGTTGTTTTTAATTTTAGGCATGATTCCAAGTTTTCATCAATAAGACGACTTCTCAGTTTATGTCATGATAATGTTCATGCTTGAAAAAGGTTGTTCGCATATATATGTAGAGTCGAAAAGGGAAAGAACAGCAAACGCGAGCTTTTTCAGCTGATCGTAAGAGTCAGGAATACTATTCCAAGCATTGAAAATGATTATGTCTTCCTTCTCCAGTTCATTCAAAGCAGACCACTTGTGCTCTGAACTAAGATCAATTTTTTTCTTCTCCAATATTTCCAATTTAACTCAAAGACGTTCGAATTTAGAGCACCTTGTTTTTTAAATTCAGCAATTGTATTTCAAAGCTACCAATGTCAATTTCAAAAGGAGAAAACTTCAACTCGGTTCAAAAATACAACAACTTTTTAATAAGACAGGACAACGGCAGACACGGTAGATAAGACAAAACTGTTCACACAGCAACTGCTGGTTTGTGATGCCAATTTGTATCCCCACTACTTTAGAAAAAGTATGCGCGGACATGCTTGTGGTTCCTTTGTATCACACATGAGTACGCCGAAAACATACGAACAATTTCAGCCGGTAGCTTGTACATGGTTTGTGTTTACGTTTACGAAAACTAATAAAATTCAACTCGATGTTCGTTACGTATTTTTACAACAATATAAAATTTTAATTACCTATCTATCTTTTAACTTAAATAAAAAATTATACATGTTCTCGATTTATAGAAAAATTTTAATTTATCAAAATAAGATGTAATTTTTTCTTACCAAGATTTTTTTTTTAAATGAAAATATTATTGCGCCTTCCGTGGATAATTGTGCCAGAGCCGCACTTAAGGAGCCAAAGAGCCACATGCGGCTCTGGAGCCGCACTTTGCCGACCACTGGTCTAGGGCATGGGTCGCCAAACTTTTTTGATCATCGACCCCTATATAATTTTTCGAAATCTCCATCGACCCCCATAAAAGTAGTTTTCTGTTAATTAAAATAAAACTCTATTAGATACTGTTTTGTACATTTACTTTATGATTTTGAACATTTATTAAAGTAATAGTACATTGTGTAACAATAGTTTTATGAAAAATATATTAATGTTGAAATTTAAATACCTTAATATTTATTAAATAATAAATAATTATAAATAAGTAGAAATAATAAGTAAAGTAACTACAGATTTATTGCTTCTTAATCAATGAGATGGGTGTGCCTGGTGTTTTTTTGAAAGGTTCGCTATATTGGGCTCAAAATTGGTCAATTTTATGGCACATATGCATATGACTTATAAACTAGAAGTTCGTGCCACTGCGTGCTGGTATGTAATTACTTGTTTCACTCTAATAAATATACGTTTATTAATTTATATTCTATAAAGAAACTGATATTAAGTCAATTATAAAAAAATTCACAAATTTTACATACTCAATTAGGTATGTGTGATTTGCGTATTAAGAACTGTTTTTTCATAGACCCCCAATCAACCCTTCCGATTCGGATAGACCCCCATTCGACCCCCTGGCTCAGATCGACCCCCGCCTTTGTTAAATAGACCCTTGGGGGTCTATATAGACCACTTTGGCGACCTCTGGTCTAGGGTAACTGCATAAGTGCCAGTTTCTTTTTAATTTATTAAATTAATAAAACTTTCCTATCTTATCAGCAGATATTCTTATCTGTACATCTCTTACATGTTCTTTTCTTTAGGAAAGGATAATTCAGGCAAGTTCTTTTCAAACATGATAATCTCTCTCTTTTTTGGAGTTACAAGAAATAATTCATAAAATTGTCCAAGAAAAGTTTTTAAGAATTCAAATTCAAAAATGCATTTTAAATTCTCCAGAAATCGGTAAAATGTTTTTTGGATTATCAACATTATGTCGTGAAATTGAGGTTCACCTAAAATGATTTTTTTATTATTAGCTGCACAACAAATGCGTTGGTATTTAGTTTTTTTTTGGGTGGGGATATTGAAAAGTTCATGATATCAAAATTCATTATATCGAAGTAAGGAATCCAGACATCAATTTGTAATATCGTGGTCCCTACACATGTATAACGAATACCTCTAAGGGATTTCAAATTTCTTGTGATATTCAAAAGTTAATGTTACCAAAAGTTGTTATATTGGGGTTAAATCCTTTTTCTTTTGACAAGAAGGTTAGAGTGGCACTTGACCATGTGAAGACTGTATAGGATTCTAGATTATGTATCAGAGATGGGCTCAGCCCCGGCTTGACACAGGCTCAAACTCCTTTGCTGGTGAAAGGTTTCGGGTAGACTCATAATCACAATAAAATTTTAAAAAACTTTTTACTTACTTTTAAAAAATACTTAGTACAGTTATTAAGCATAAAAAACGTAAAATTTATTAATCAATTTTGATTAGAAAGTTTTAATGACCGATTTCCTTGTTTAGGCCTAAAAGGCCAAGTGGTGAAACCCCAAAATTTGGCTCTTATCCAACATATACAGTGAACTCTCGCTACTGCAATATCCCATACAACAATAACTCCCTTTATTACAATGTTTTGTGGTCCTGGCAAACTTGCATATGAATTAATGTTATCCTCCTCTCAATATTGTAATATTATCTAAAGCAGGGATGGCGAACCAATGGCACGCGACACAATATTTTGGGCACGCCACCGATCACAAAGTTCACTATGAAGCATATTAACAATTAGATTAAATTTCACAAAGCACAAAAAAATAGGCAATTATTGACAAAAAATGTAACAATTAATGTCAAAAAATAACTAATGACCATAAAAAACAAAATAGCAAAAAAAAAAAAATTAATTAACAGTCCTGCTTAAACTAACGTCTTACAACCTAATATAAGTTATTTGTCATCTTATCTGCAACAACAGAAGTCACACTGATGTTACTTAAGTTGAACTACGCGTATAACTGAGACATTGCAAAATGTTTTTTTTTTCATAGTAAATAAATAGTTTTGAGTTGATACTATTTTGTATCATTATTTTCCCAAAAATCACGAAGTCAAAATAATTTGACGGCACGTCCATGATCTCATTAAGCGTTTTTTTTAGAAAAAATGGCACGTTGGTGCTTAAAAGTTTGCCACCCCTGATCTAAAGCATTAAACCCCTGTAAAATGATTTTTTTTTCAAATTTCAATTTTATTTTCTCCATTTATTACTGGTTTTCATGTAATGTAAAAAATCTTATTTTATCATATTTTGCCATTTTTTCCAGTCTTTTCTAACAAGAGATGACTCATTGCTGATTATGTACTTATCTTATTTCTTTTCACCACAGTGAATAGCTTTTGTATTCAGATTTCAATTACCCATCCTTGATGTACATAGACTGCCCCAAAACCTTCCATTCTCAGATTTGCTTTCCTTATCTCTTAAAAAGTCACTGATATTTCATATTTACCTATCTTATTTCATATTTAACCATAATTAACACTCGGCAAATTAAGTTTTTATGTTATATTTAAATAGATTTATTGTTAATACATATATAACATTAAAACTAAAAAAAAAATATTATTGTGTTCCCAAAGTATGTATGCCCTCGATATAATAATATATCCCTCTACAACAATATACAGGGAATATACTGGAAAGTCATGAAAAATCATAGAAAGTCATGAATTTCAGTATTGAACAAAATTTATCATGAAATGTCATGATTTTTACTATTTTTTTTTTAAAAAATCACGGAAAGTCATGGATTTTGGTCTCCGAAAAATCTAATTTTTAAAATGGAATCCCCTCCCCCAATTTTATCTTGTTCCAAATATCTGAATTCCTAACAAAATCACCACTCAGTCATATTTTACTAGAATATAAAATGATTTTATCATGTTTTTATGGTGTTCTTTCAAGAAATGAAAGAAAAAACATCATTTCTGGACTGAGTTATCTTTTATATTTCTGTGATTTAAGATTTTTTTTTTTTTTTAATTTTATCAATTTAAAATTCTAGTTGAATTTTTTTTATTCCAAAATGAGTGCAGAAAAATCAGGAGTATTTCTTTCCTTTCTGATGAACAAGAAAATTATCTTTAGAATATAATTCTGCAGAAAAATTTTTTTTTGCTTTTGTATTTTTTTCAGCTATATTATTGTTTCAACTCTTTCTTTACTCTGTTTTTGAAATCTATAAATATGAAGATGCAGAGTATAACAGTTTTGGTTATACCTATAATTTCAATTAATGTTATTATAATGCCTTTTTGAATTTATTGTTGCGTTTTTGTCGGAGAAAATAGTAACTTTGTTAAGTCATGAAAAATTCTTGGAATTTGTCATGGAAAATCATGAAAAGTCTTTAATTTGAAAATCTAAAATGTAGCAGATACCCTGAATATATTTATTTGGTCCCTAAATTTTGTTGTAGCAAAGTTTTACTGTATCTTAGGTTTGGGCTATAAGTAATCCTATTTATTCTGGGCCTCCAAAAGAGCACCCGGACTCATCTGTATGTGCATCACTGATGTAGGTGGTGTTAATTGAAATAAATTAATTGGAAATATTTATTTTACAGCTTTTGCATGGCAAGCCTATGAGAAAGGAGTGGAAGTGAACTTGCTGGCAGAACCCACAAAGGCAGAACTTCTTCATCAAGAATTCAAAGTGAAGAAGGGAGAAGTGAAGGACAACATTAAGAACAGCATCATTGATACTTATGGGGGAGAAGAATATTTGGAAGCTCCACCAAAACAATTGATATTCTCTCAATCTGTAAGAAATACTCTACTAAACATATACAGGGTGTCTAAAAAGTGTTGTAAACTGTCAACTACCTCAAGAAATATGCAGTATATCGGAAATTTAAAACTGCTATTTTGAACTATTTTCAAACAATGCATTTAATAATATCAAACTCGTTTCCCAAACTTCAACCCATTTTTTAAAAACTTTATTTTATAACCGTCGGCGAGCAGTCGATCCAATTATGAAAATGAAATGTTAGGGGGTCGTTCAAAAAGTGCGTACACAAAGCTGGAGAAATTTTAACTCCCTACCCCCCTTCGTACATTACCGTACATAAGGTCTTACCCCCCCTTAGAGTACGTACATTTTATTAGTCTACCCCCCTTTTTCATAAAAATTAAAATAATTCTGTTTTAAATAAAATTAAATATTTATTTAAAATAATTTATTCATTTAAATTATTTAAACAATAACACCCAACTTTATCTTTGGATCAATAAATAAAACAATCTAAGTCAAATTTAAATTTGGTGTATGCTTATGTACATACTTTGTGTAATGCCACCCCCTCCCCATCCTACAAAATAGCAAATCCCCCCCCCTTCGGGATGTACGTACTTTTTGAACAGCCCCTAAGAAAATATTTTAATTAAATAAAGCTTTGCTTAATTTTTTTTTGTTCAAAGTTAATTACTTTAAGTTACTTATTAAGATAAATTTTTATTAAATAACTTTCATGCTTAGATAAAAATTATGAAATCTTATATTTTGCTAGTAAATAATGGTTTTAAATATTCTTTCCTATTTACCGTTTCCCTATACTGGTAATTTTGCACTGTAGCCTGGTTTGCTTAAAATTTTTCCAGCAAATTCAATGTATTTCCAGCCAGTATATTTCAATTTTCCCGCAAATTAAAGGTCATTAAGTACATTTTATGAATATTAATTTTTTTTAATCAAAATAATGATCTAAATTCTTTATGTTGCATAATATGTGAAAAAATTGAATTTAAAAGTTGCGGACATGACAAATAAATTTATTAATTTTTTGTTGTTGCCATTGTTGCATTATAATGCTTGTAATTAATTAAAAATGATATTTTAAGACATGTACTGTATTTACAGACTTTATTATTTATTTAAAGACTGAAAACATTGCATTTTTACTTTTAGTATTTAAATATGGGATATTTATAAGAGCACATGCTTGCTTTTCAATGTGTTTTTAAAATTTTATTACAGTAAAGCAGTTAACACAAAAAATTTAACATTAATGTTCATTGGTTGGTATGCATTGAGTCTACAGATGTGTGAACACAGTTAGCGGAAAATTTGTAAACAGAACATGAGAACATTTTTTCGCATAACACAAAGAGAAACTTTTTGACATGTCTGCAACCATCATATCCGCAACATACATGTTGTTTTTAATTAATTTTCAATTAAATTAATTTCTTTAAAAATTTTGTCATTCCTTTTATACAAATGTACTCTTAAAGTCTTACCTTACCTTTTTTTTTTTATTATTTTTTTTTTATTTATTTTATAAAATTTAAGGATTCTAAGAAATGTGAGAAGATATTTCAAAAACAATATTCTTCTGGGCCAATACTTCAAATTAGTTCTTTCAAATGTGTTTTAATTCTTAATTATGCAGGAAAAAAAAATCTGATTTTATAATAATTTTTTTTTTACCTAACTTAGTTTTTTATTTAATTATGAGTAATCAAACTTCATGTCAGCACTGAATTCACCCTTCAATTAATGAAAAGAATTTTTTTTTTTTCATTTCTTTTATTTTTAAAAAGCTTACTTGTTTGGCGGCCTTGCAATTATCTTTGGCTTTAAACCAAAAATACTATAAACTACTTCAGTATGCTCTATTGAATTTTTAGTTCTATCTGAACATAAATTAAAGCAATGAGATAGTGCTCATGATTTACTGTTCTAATCATTTACACTTTCAGTACAGTACCCTATCCTTGTTCCAAAACTCATATCATTGTTATGCTAATGACCAATATTTTGATTTTTTAATCATAATTTTTTCTCTAGGAAGACTATGTGGAGTACTCAAGGCAAGGAAATGTTATTAAAGGAGATGAAAAACCTGTCATCAGGTCTAAATATGAGGAAGATGTTCACATTAATAATCATACTGTAAGTAATTTACTTTCAAACTTTTGTTGTTATGTAAATAACTAACTTAAACATATGGCATTTTCTGTGGTTGTTCTGTGTAAATGTTCATAATAACTTAATGCTAACACTTATGTTATCTATGTTATATGCTCACCACTTGCTTTTATTGTTTCTGGTTCTTAGTCTTACTCATCTGGAACCAGGGTTTGCCAAGGAAACCTGGCAGGTTTTTTTCAGATTGAGCACACTTGATAAAACCTATCTTTATACCCACTGAATGAGGTTTTTTCATTTTATCATGTTTAAACAATTATTACTATTTTAACTTATAAACTAAACTAAGTACATGCAAAAAAAAAAAAAATACATGATTAAAAATGTTAATCTTTATTAAAATTTCTTTGGTACAAAAAGTGGAATCTGGTATGTTTTACCAAACACATGATGATAATTTGTGGGACCAGTCATATAGCATAGCTATCAATTTTGCTGATTACTCCAAATTACCCCAATAGTTAAAAAATGTTTAAATAAACCATTTTTTTTTTTTAGTTTTTCGATTTGTATCATAAAAAACACAGGTTATAAATTAGGGCTTTACTTCATTTAGCTTTCTGTCAATTTTGAGCTAAATAAACCAATAATTACAAATAAACCAAAATTCAACTATACATAAATTACAGGTTTGAAATTCTTTAATAACTATATTTTGTAATGATTTGCTTTCAGGCTGTTTTTGGATCGTATTGGCAAGATTTCCAGTG